>NC_142928.1:140642518-140725018 GCF_046866305.1 Octopus bimaculoides
TATCGATTTCAAATTTTGGTACAGGGGCAGCAATTTCGGGGGAGAGGTAAGTCGATTACATCGCCCCCAGTGTTCAACTGGTATTTATTTTATCGACCTCGAGAGGATGAAAAGCTAAGTCGACTTCGGTGGAATATGAGCTGAGAACGTAAAGACGGACGAAATGACGCTAAGCATTCTTTCCGGCATGCTAGCGACTCTGCCAGCTTGCGGCCTTAAAAAATGATACTAAAACTTTAGTAGAAGACACTTACCCATGGATTCACGCAGTGGGAGTGAACTCGGAACCATGTGGATGGGAAGCAAGCTTCTTATTTCTTTATTGCCCACAGGGGGCTAAACATAGAGAAGACAAACAAGAACAGACAAAGGAATTAAGTTGATTACATCGACTCTAGTGCATAACTGGTACTTATTTAATCGATCCCGAAAGGATGAAAAGCAAAGTCGACCTCAGCGGAATTTGAACTCAGAACGTAACAGCAGACGAAATGCTGCTAAGCATTTCGCCGGGCGTGCTAACGTTTCTACCAGCTCGCAAGCTTCTTACCACACAGCTACGCCTGCGTGTAAAAAAAAAAGTAGGCAGCAAGCCGCTACAGGGAATCGATCTCTGTGCCTCTCAAATTTCGACTGAGTTCTCTGTACCATTGAGCACTTACATTCATTTGAATATAAGGAGATACGAGGAGTACTAGTGACCACCCCCAATTAAAAGTTCAAGGAAATCTATTTATATATATAATTAATAATATCAGGGTAATAAGAAATATTAGAAATTTCTACTACCAGTGTAAAAAATGGCCTAGCGTGTAAAAAAATTTAGTCAGTAGACTATATATTATTCATATGAATACAGTGTACATTTAATCACATAAGAGGTATCCGTCATAGGATTCATTGCACGTTAGAAGGAACAGCTAAAATCCAAACCACTAATAGGGATAAATTTCGAAGGGAATGAAAAATATTTATATGAATAATATATAGTCTATTGACTAAATTTTTTACACGCTAGGCCATTGGTAGTAGAAATTTCTAATATTTCTTATTACCCTGATATTATTAATTATTGATAATTTTTTCTGGAAAATTTTCGAATGAAACGCCGGCATTATTTTTATTTACTGCCGACAAGGAGCTGCGCTTGCGCGGTAGTTTTGAAAAATTAGAATGTATAAGCATGGGGCTTGTTGGATTGCCTCGTGCTTATATGTTTAATAATCTAGGTGTACCTGCTGATGAAGACTTCGCCTAGCAAATTATTTTATTTGCTAAAAAAAGTCTGAAACCATGGTCCAGGAGATAGATGGTAAATGTTTTTATTTTTCATTCCCTTCGAAATTTATCCCTAATAGTGGTTTGGATTTTAGCTGTTCCTTCTAGCGTGCAAGGAATCCTATGTTTAAATGTACAATGTATTTGTATATATATATATATATATATATATATATATATATATATATATATATATATATATATATATAAATACAGTGTACATACGCACGCACACATAGATATATATGTATGTATGTATGTATATATGTATGGATGCAAGAAAAACAGCGTTAACCCAACAACTTATCTACATTGGTTTATATGAAATATATTTCTCGCTACGTGAAATTTTGCTTAGAGAATGATAACTGACTCTGATAATAACAGCAACACCTACAATATTCAGAAATTTATGAGCAATCGAAGACTGCGTAAGTTTTCTTTTTATTTCATTTGGTCTTTCGGTTTAAATCAAGATCTATTTCAGAGATATCAGAAATCCACCTAAACTTAAACTACCTCACAGCTAATCGACTTCGAAAATAGACATTTTTCGTCGTTTGGAACTTGGCAGTCACAGACAATAATTGTTATTTGAATCCTTATAATGTTAGCGAACTTTCAAAAGACATTCAAAACCATCCAAAAGACACCATAGACGAGAACGATAAAAATTCAAACAAATCGCTAACACTATCATACCAACATTACAATCATATTCATTCAGTACACATACATCTCCACGCAAAACGGATCCAGTGATTATAACCGTAGAATATATATATATATATATATATATATATATATATATATATATATATGAAAGTAGAAATAATTTACAGTTTAAGGAGAATTTTTCCGAATTCTTTCGGCTATAATTAGATAACTGACCGTTTATGGTCTTAAAAATTATCGATCATATCCCCAGAGACAACATAACAACAGACGATAACATCGACGGCTGAAAAATAATTTCATATCTGAATACAGATACTATTGTTTGAAAAAAATTATTCAGTCGATGCCTGTAGTATATGAGCCAATGAAATTTCTTAACGTAAATCATCCATTCAGGTGCATAGCAACACTAGAACAGAGTCAATGACGGAGCCAGTACTGGATTTAGGCATTAGCTAAACAAGCTACAGGTTAGGGCCTCACAATTTGTAATGAAATAAAATAATTAAAAATTATATGTTTTCAATTTTTGTGAGACTTTCGGTTTTAATTTCTTTCAAAAAAGCCTTACAAAATATATTTAGGGCCTCACCGTATCTAATCCAGCACTACAAGTTTTTAAGTAGTGCTTTGACCTGCAAGAAATAGCAGCCAAATCTCTCTCAAATCATGCCCTATAAAATGACAGATTGAATAAAATTGTCCAGAGTACACTATTCCAGCAGAAAGGTCATGGATGGAATGTCCTCAATTATAGCTTTGTCCGCTGCATTACAGCTGAGTTGGGGATCAAACATCAACTGCTGCAGAACTAGAAAATATCACTAACATGCCCAACAGAATTGGATATGTAGATAAGACATGAAGTTAGTAATAAATTCACCGCGAACTAACTACAACATACGTAAAGAACGACAAAAATGCACATTAATGTCACGTTTTGAACATTTGAGAAGAAATTAACTCAACAATGTGAAATCAAGAAGGATGCGAGGAACTCTGTTACAAAAGAAAACAAAGAAAGAAAAAAAAATCCAGTAAAAACAAAAAACAAAGAAAAAGCGAATAACAAAAACACATGAATTATAAGCTTGTCTCTAACCAATGCACAATGTACCGGACGAAAACAAAACAAAAACATCTTCTCAGGAATATCTTAAATCCTTTTGGTCGTAGATCTGAAATGGTAAGAAACAATTCATCTATAGCATATAATTGTTGAGTTTAATCTTAAAGGAACACTGTACTAACAGCTCCATAAAACATACATCATAAACTCTGAAACACTCACTGAAACTGTAGTAAAGCTGCATTATTCAAAGGAATCGCAAAAAACATTAATAGTTGTATACTAGCACTTGATGTTAGTGTTCTACAGAAATTCACTGATATCTTTTACAAAAATAATGTTATATGGTAGAATCTTTAACAAGAAACATCAATGTAATCCATAATTTCTTTGTTGGCGATATAAACATCGACACTGGAAATATCAACATTGCTGAGAAGCGGCTAGGCTTAATAATAATGTTTTCTAATGATATAAGGCTGGAATTTAGCCTTGGAAGAAAACTACTTCCTAAAAGAAAAACATTCACGCTAATAGTCTCTGTATCTTTTCTTCTCACAATAAATGATGCGAAATACTTAAGTATTTACCAAACGTATAATATAATGGGATTGAGAAGAAAAGTGACCAAAAATATTACATCAGACTATAAAAACATGGCAGTTGGTGCTAACTTTCCTCTTACATCAAGACAATAGTTAATATTTCACAGTACTGCAACCAACATTTTAGATATTTTATTAACTATAAAGAAATCTGCTCCGTTGACATTAAAACTAACAAGAAGCGCCCATTAAAGTGAAGCGCCTATAAAAACAATCATATCGAAATACGCTGTCTTAGGAAATCAAAGAAAAGACTTAAGGTCAGTCCAGTGATCTTTGAGTGTCATATGATATTTTCATCCTGCATCTGATGATAAATAGATGGTTTTCCGTCGCTCGATAACGAAGATTTATTCATTCAATTGATAGAGCAGTTGAATTATTTGCTCCTGAAGTGGGTGAGCATTCTGCAAACTCGGTAAACATTCTACGTAAGTGGTGGAGCACCCTTAACGTAATTCTCATCCAGAATAAGCGTGACGCAGTTTGTGTGACAAGGTTGTATCTTTGAATTGTGGTCTCAAATCATCTAATGGGTTTCCATACAATTTTCTTCTACTCAGTTTCACTTACAAAGTATGAGTAGAGTAAAGAAAAGGACATTTGCCTAAGATGCCCCACAGTGGGCTTGAATCCGGGACCTCGTGATTGCGAAGCGAACATCTTAACCATTCGACCACACTGCACCCATGCATGAGACAACCAGCAGCAACTAAAACAAAATCACCAACCAAGTGTCCAATATATGGGGAACAACACTGTCCAAGCTGGAAGAAAAGTTCTTAGAAGTACTTACTTTTTTCCAGGAGATACCGAAGCTCCTATTCTTAGACACTTTAATGGAAGACACAACTGGGCGGGCGACTGAAAACCGTGCAGAAACTATAGAAGTATAGCATTGTGAAAGGCTTACATGTTATCCAGACTGTTGCGACGAGAGATCTGCCGTCTGTTTGTGGCTCTAAGAGTCTTGATTGCGCTTGAGAACAAGATTATCTCTGCAACAAATAATATAGTTACAAACACTTGTGCGACACGAGGGATGTAATCTTCTACTTGTCTGACGTGGTTAAAAAGCTCCAAAGAAAATACAAAGTGTCCAGAGATTATAAATGTTACAAGAATTAGGCAAGAGTAACTTTTTGTGTGCGATTACATACACACTCCCGTGAACATACAAAAACGCACGTTTTTGAAGATGAGCAAAACTACATCTTTTATAAACTGGGATCAGTTCTGAAGGAGTAACAGTAATAGAGAATGCAACCGCGCAGACAACCGGAGGTTTGAAACCGCACCTATCTTTATTACACATTCAGTACGATGAAGCTACGAAGAGCGTGATAACTTGACCAACATAACAAAATGTTCACAGCTTGTCTGTGGTTTGAAGAAATTCGAATTGTGACTTGCGCTGAACTTGGATTATAGTGACTGAGGCCTACACCAGACGATCAGTTTTATTCTATCGTCTCGGGCTTTCTGAAACTGTAGCAAGATGAACTGAGACGGCTGGAGGTATATCAAGAATGCAGATGATCAGGACGATCTACGTATCTTCCTGCGTTCTGAGATATGCGGCCTACAGTTATGTTGAAACTTGATCACTGATAGCTGAAATTCTTCTGAACAGTTCGCCGGAATCCAGTCTTTATACGCATAAGCTGATAACCATATGAACAATCTTACTGAGAGTTTAAAACATGTCCGTTACTCTCAATCTAGTTTTACCGATTTTCCACTACCGCTACTCAGAAAGTGGCGCACTGCTGGAGCCACCGACGAAAGCTGGGTGACAAGCGGAAGCCAGTGTTCTGAAAAAAAAAAGAGTTGGCAGCAACTTGTCAAAGGTATTGCCCCACCTTCATATATTTATCAAAGGGCAGATAATCTCAACTTCATCTAGCCTTATGTATATATATATATATATATATATATATATATATACGTGCTTAGATACATTTGTAAATAGAACAGTTAAAATATACAAGACTTCTTAAAGTTCGATATGTAACAATTATCATCGTTGTTATTAAAACTCCACTGATGGAACTTTTGTCTCTTCTCTCATTCTAGAAAGAATATTGATAAACTAAAAGAAGAAATAGACGTATATATATACGGACAGAGAGATATTTAAAACTTACAAGTTATAAATCCTGATTTTTCAAGTTTGTTACTTTAATTATCAATACACTTAATCATACTATTAAATGTTTGGACAATAACCTTAACTGAAAACAAAACGAAGAAAAATATACCAAAAACTACAAAGAATAATCTTGCTAGTTGCATATTCATTCTGAAAGCGAGGCAGTAAAAAGTATTGGCGATCCTTCCGAAGCTCAGCATGGGATTCCAAAGTGCTATTGTTTAAAGAGATTGCAAATGAAGGAGACTTGTTTCATAGATAGAAACCAGCTGCTTCTATTATATTGGCTGAATTTCAAGAATAAGAAAATGTATAATATTTTACACAAGCATGTGTACTTGTAACTACACTAGAATGGTGTTGGAAGTTATTTCGAAGTCAATTTATTCAGGAAACCACGGAGATTTTGTATTATTAATTTAATTTTGTTTAGTCTATTTCAAGGCTACGATGGAAGGAGAGTTTATTTGTTTTTAAGATAAGTTTCTTTTTAGCGAACATTTTCTGTCAAACTAATTCTCTTACCAGCAAGTTTCTTATTTAAACAATCTTTTATTTCTAAACAGAAATAGGCAACAACAACTGCAACAATAACAACAATAATAATGACTGCAACAACAACAAAAACGGTAAATAAAACAACAACAATAACGACTGCAATAACAAAAACAATATATGAGTGATGAATTTAATTTATCTTTAGACAAACTTAACTTAGTTTAACTACGAATGAATATTTTGCCCCTTGGCTGTCTCTCTCTCTTTTATTTTTTCTTCTGATTTCTTTCTCTTAGTTTTGGAATTCGAATCAGAAACTCTACGATATATATATATATATATATATATATATATATATATATATATATATATATATATATATATATATATAGAGAGAGAGAGAGAGAGAGAGAGAGAGAGGGGACAGAGGGAGAGAGAGACATATGCACATACGCACACATATTTATATACATAGATACATACCTATATATTTACATATGTATATGTACATATGTGTGTGATTGTATATACACACACACACATATATATATGTATGTATACACACGCACGCACGCACACATATATATGCATATATATGTGCAGCAACACATAACATACATGAAAAGACACCCGTACACGCACATATATGCAGACAAGCACACTCACGTGCGCACACTTTCCCACTCATATGCACAGCCTTGTTTATCCCATATACCCACATATGTATATATTTACGTTGCGTTTATATTGTATGCAAGTATATATATGTAAAAGTATTATATGTATTTACGTATATATACGTGCCAGAGGAGTGGCGCCATATTTAACAGGTTCATGTAAGTTCATAAGCACGCCATTTATCAAATAGAAATTCTCAGTACTCAGAGTTGGAGAAGAATTAGTAGCTAGCGACACTTTAGTAACGAAAGTAATAACTGTTGAAGCGATAAGAATAATTGCAACATCTCTCCATGTGTGCAAATCAAATAAATTATAAATCAAATTCTTATACATACTTAGGTACATACACATGATACATGCATACGTAAAACACACAAACGTACAATACATACATGCAAATATACTTATATATATATATATGCATGCACATTTATTCGAACAGAGATATAGGTGTAGATAGATGGGTAGATAGATAGATAGATGAATTTGTAGATAGAGAAGTAGATAGATACGCCTATACATATATTCGTACATTTATAAATAAACGGGTAACTAGAAGAGTAAACAGACAGACAGAAAGATAGATAGATAGATAGATACATTTCTTTTATTAGCCACACAGGGCTCAACGAAGATGGGACAAATACAATGTAGAGCTTTTCTTTTTGGGAGGGGGAAGGAAGGAAAAAAAAAAAAAAAAAATTGGTGGTGTCGATCAAAAGGGATCGTAGGAAGGGAAAAAGGGGGTGTTCGATCAAAAGGGATCGAAAAAAAAAAGAAAAAAAAAAAAGAAAAGGAAAGGCCGATCAATAGGGATCGTGTATCACACAGTAATGTTCTCGTGTAAAAAGAGGGGAGGACAGTTTAGGTTTAGCCGTGGAAGGAAAAGCCTACGGAAAAGATCACGGTATAGATAGATAGATAGATAGATAGATAGATAGATAGATAGAAAGATATGTAGATGGGTAGATAGATAGGTAGATGGGTAGATAGATATATAGGTATGTAGATGGGTAGATAGATACGTATATTGCGACGTATCTATTCATCGGTCTATCTATTCATCTATGTGTGCATGTATGTATGTATGCATGTATGTATGTATGTATGTATGTATGTATGTATGTATGTAAAGTGAACATACATTACATTTTTTGTGTGCACAGTCTGTGACAGACCATGTCTGTCCTTGGCTGGCCTCAAATCTCACCTGCGAACCCATGGAAAACAAACCTCACCCAGCTATTCTGATTATATGTCTGTGCACACGTTTGAATGTGGTGTGTGCCAGAGGGTTTGCAAATCCAATGGGGGTCTTAAAAGACATGTTAGGATCCACAATGAGCAGAACTTACTTGCAGGTATTGGTAGTGCAAATCAGAGGTGCAATCTGTGTGGGTGTTTTTTCAAAACACTGTCTGGTTTAAAAAGCCACATCAGACGCCATGAAAGGGCTAAGGTGTAGGTGCAGGAGGTGGTCAAACTCTGTTTAAGGAGTAGACAACCACCATATATATATATATGTATCTATGTATCAATCAATCAATCAATCAATCAATCAATCAATCTATCTATCTATCTATCTATCTATCTATCTATCTATCTATCTATCTATCTATCTATCTATCTTCACATACACAAAAACACATGCAAAACACACAAGTACATGAGTATTTATGCATCTTCCTACATTTCAGATAAATAAACGTACGTCATGCTTTCCCTGTCTCAAACACAAATACTCACACACACATATTCAATCATAATCTCTTTCAGAGAAACACTGTAACAGTCTTTGTGCCTCTATATGCATCAAGTCTGTTGCTGGTTGGGTTTGTATATATAACAATATAGTTAATATTCATACGCAAAAACACATAAGTAAACTCATAAACTCATACATATAGGCGCAGGAGTGGCTGTGTGGTAAGTAGCTTGCTCACCAACCACATGGTTCCGGGTTCAGTCCCACTGCATGGCACCTTGGGTAAGTGTCTTCTACTATAGCTTCGGGCCGACCAAAGCCTTGTGAGTGGATTTGGTAGACGGAAACTGAAAGAAGCCCATCGTATATATGTATATATATGTGTTTGTATGTGTGTGTGTGTGTGTGTGTGTGTGTGTGTGTGTGTGTGTTTGTGTCTGTGTTTGTGCCCCCAACATCGCTTGACAACCGATGCTGGTGTGTTTACGTCCCCGTAACTTAGCGGTTCGACAAAAAGAGACCGATAGAATAAGAACTAGGCTTACAAAGAATAAGTCCAGGGTTCGATTTGCTCGACTAAAGGCGGTGCTCCAGCAAGGCCGCAGTCAAATGACTGAAACAAGTAAAAGAGTAAAGAGTAAAAGAGTATACAGAAACACGTAAGTAAACTGAAACGCACATATACACACATATCTATATGTATGCATGTTATATATGAATGTAAGAATAAATATCTATCTATCTATCTATCTATCTATCTATCTATCTATCTATCTATCTATCTACATACATTCTGTGCATCTGTCTATCCCTCCTACTCTCTGTTTTCTTTGTTTATCAATCTGTCTACCTGTCTGCTTGTGAGTCTCTGCACTTGCTTCCTGTCCCTTTGTCTACCTCTTCACCCATCCACATTTCCTTTCTCTCTGTCTATTTGTCCGTCTGCATACATCTTGTCTACCTGTCTATTTATCATCCATTCCATCCTACCTACATCTATCTCTCCCTCCCTCTCAGCACATTTTATTTTTTCTTAATTCCTTCAGGTCACAATACCAGAAAGAGGCTGGCTGTTTCTCACACCGCATCCCACCAAACAACACATCATAATCTTATTTTATTTCTCACAACGTTGTACTTATAAATGTTTAACTAGAAAAAAAAGTTTAAATAATTTCAGTTTTTACTTCAGATTCCTGGCAGATTAGCTTATATATGTGGAGGCGCAATGGCCCAGTGGTTAGGGCAGCGGACTCGCGGTCATAGGATCGATTCACAGACCGGGCGTTGTGAGTGTTTATTGAGCGAAGACACCTGAAGCTCCACGAGGTTCCGGCAGGGGATGGTGGCGAACCCTGATGTACTCTTTCACCACAGCTTTCACTCACTCTTTCTTCCTGTTTCTGTTGTACCTGTATTTCAAAGGGTCAGCCTTGTCACACTGTGTCACGCTGAATATCCCCGAGAACTACGTTAAGGGTACACGTGTATGTGGAGTGCTCAGCCACTTGCACGTTAATTTCACGAGTAGGCTGTTCCGTCGATCGGATCGACTGGAACCCTCGACGTCGTAAGAGACGGAGTGCCGACAACTGGCAGATTAGCTTATATATGGTATTTTTTTCATTTACCTGTAAAGCCTGACTTTTCAAGATAATTACTTAATAATGTAATTAAGAGCATCACGATTTAAAGGAAAGGATCCTTGATAAGGATAGTTGTGGGCTGCTGGGGGGTTTTGTGGGGGTGTTCATTCTGTAATGCCCTGACTGGTCTTGGAATGCAGCAAAGAGGAGGGTCATAAATTACATGCCTGTAGCTACAGAGAGGACACCAGGTGGCTTTGGATAAAGAGGGACATACCGATGCTTTTCTGCCAATGGGATGCAAGCTGGAGTTTGATTAACGCTGGTTGGTTCACTAGTAGGAGGGTGTCTGATGTTGAATGACCCGAAATTCGCTCAGATCTTAGAGACATTTCTGATGATACAACCAAGAACATCCGTGAGATGTATTTTGGAATTAAAAAAATAAAATGAACTTTTGAATAAAATTCAAGTTTGTTACAATCGAAACACCTTTGAATCTTGGCTTGTTCGATCAAAAATGACCGAATACTAATCAACTGTCAAAGAAGCCTGTTCGCAGAACTGTTAGATTAGCAGATAGACTGTTTTCTAGCAATCGTTCTGGCTTTCTGTGTTCGAGGTCACCTTTACTTTTCATCCTTTTAGGGTTGATAAATAAAATGCTGAGAAGATTGTTTGCTTGTTTGTTTGTTATTTTTCTTACTGTGTATGTCTGCTTGTCTGTCTACCTTTCTGAAAGAAATCGGCCACGCTGAAACCTGGGGAGTGATAGGAAGCACCACGTATAACAAATTCCCGCCCCACCTGACTTGCTGTGTATTATGACGTCGATCCTATGATTCCACCAAGGAGTCGCGAGTCCAAAGCAAAACAATGCAAACAACCATCACCAGTACCTGTGACAACAGCATTTGCAGTACCACGACGACGACGACGACGACGACCACCACCACCACCACCGCCGCCGCCGCCGCCGCCGCCACCACCACCACCACCACCACCACCACCACCACTTAGTGTACCAATAATTTACAAAGTACAAATGAAAATTCATAGTCTGTTTAGAGAAGCTGTGGAGTTCGAAACTGCAATCGCTATTTCTCTCTCTCTATATATATATTCGCTTTCTACGTTAATAGAGAACGATATATTCACCTCTACTGGGTTGCTAGATAATTTCCACCACAACTCAAGATAATTTTTGTTTTTCTAAGACACAGAAAACTAATTCAGCCTTTAAATTTGTCAGAGATTTTGACAGTAATATCCACCAATTTCCCTTATATCGAAATATATGAATGTATTCAAAATCAGTTGCATTATCGATATGACATTAGTTCCAGTACGGTCCGGTCCTATTTACGGATAGCCTTGTATATTGTTTTAGCAAGCAGATTACACTCCATAGGAAGGTAATATTTTCATGACATTTTAGAGCATCAGTTAATCCCATGTGTCATGTTTTCCACAGATATATATGATATAATCGACATTTTCAATCTCATCTTGAGGATTTAAGGGCTTCGCTGACCATTTTGTTCAACAGATACTTTGTGGTTATTTCTTGATCTTGAAGTATAAACGCATGATTTTCGAAATGTGATGTGATGTAATGATCACGAGTCCCAGAAAGGTTACATATCGCGTCAATATTTGCATCGCTCCCAACACTATGTATCTATTTATACATGTATCTATATATTCATGAATCCATGTACGCACTTACGTATGTATGCTTACATGTATGCGCGTATGTATGTATGTATGCATGCGCGTATGTATGTATGTATGCGCGTATGTATGTATGTATGTATGTATGCATTGCTTGCAATCACGTGGTTTCGGTTTCAGTCTCACTGCACGGAACTTAAGCAATTGTCTTCAACTACAAACCCGGGCCGGCCAGTGCTTTGTGAGTGAATTTGGAAAACGGAAACTATGTGAAAGCCCTGTAGTTGCACTGTGTATCATATTATTGGAAGTAGACAAGATAATGATACTCTTAATTCATCAGTTGCAGGCGTACATCAAACTGTACACATAGGAAATACTCTAAACTACATCTTGTTTATCATATATATATATATGAGAATTTACGAAAAAAACAACAGACGAAGACAAGTGGTGTAAACAACAAATAGATGTATTAGTATAACGCTCGGGAATAGAGGAAGTCTTTGACGTTTCGAGCCTACGCTCTTCAACTGAAAGGAACACTGAAGGATACAAGGAGAGAAACAAGGAGAGAAAAAAAATAAATGTAGTGGTCAGCGATCTATCATGATATATATATATATATATATATATATATATATATGCGAGTAAAAATAAATACAAAAAAGGTGGTTTTTTTGTATGATTGTGTATAGAGGAATATATTATTTTGTTTTAAACAAAATAATATATATATATATATATATATATATATATATATATATATATATATATATATATATATATATATATATATATATATATATATACATATATATATATATATATATATATATATATATATATATATATATATATATATATGGGTGTCTGTGTTTGTCCTTTTCACAGTTGACAACCAGCATTGGTTTGTTCACGTCCCTTTAACTTGTTGGGTCGGCAAAAGAAACAAATAGAATAAGTTTCAAACTAAAAAAAAAAAGAACCGTGGTTGATTTGATCGACTAAATCCTTCAAGGTAGTATTCCAGCATGGCCGCGGTTCAATGACTTAAGTAAAAGAATGAAAGAACACGTGTTTTTTACTGGATTTGTTTTCAAAATTAAATTTCTCATTAGGCGTGACTGTGTGGTTCAGAAGCTTGTTTTCCAACTGTGCCGTTTTGGGTTCAGTCTTAGTGCTCAGCACCTTAGGTGAGTGCCTTCTACTATAATCCTGGACTAGCCAAAGCCCTGTGAGTGGATTTGGTAGGTAGGCGGGAACTGAAAGTAAGCAGTCATGCGTATGTCTGCATGCATGTGTATGTATGTGTGTGTGTGTGTGTGTGTGTGTGTGCCAGTGTGTGTGTGTGCGAGTGTGTGCGTGTATGTGTGTGTGCGCGCGCGTGTATGTGTGTCCTTGTATTTATAGTGTGTTTGTCTCACCAACGCTCGCCAGCCGGTGTTGGTTTCTTTACGGTCTCATAGCTTAAACGTTCGGCAAAAGATCTTGACACAATAAGTATCAGAATTAAAAAAATAAGTTACGGAAGGGGAGCGCTAAGCAGTGAAATGTATAAACGCTATGTTACTAGTTCAAATATGCGTGTGACACGCTTGGACTCGTAAATAAGCTATTCACTGTGTTTTGTTAAATTTTCTTCACATTTTCTCCATGAGAAATTTTCCCAATGACAAAGCACAGTGAATGACTTATTTACGAGTCTATACATGCCACACGCATATTTAAACTATGTAATGTTATTACATTAAAAAAGAAAAGTTCTAGGAGTGATTTGTTTGACTAAACCCTTCAAAGTGGTGACTCAAAATGGCTGCGGTCCTATGGCTGAAACAAGTAATGGATAAAAAATTACATGGTTTCTAACTACATAGAAAAAGGTACCTTCAGAGAAATTTAGACAACGCATAAATGTTTGTGTTTTGAGATTTATTAAAGTTCTTAACAATCAAGTGACAAGATGATTGCTTTCGGTGAGTGAAGATCGTTCGAGGGATTCGTGAATATATAATGAGTTATGCGTTATAGGTGGACATATCTGCTCCCACATATGTGTGTGTGTGTGTGTGTGTGTGTGTGTGTGTGTGTGTGTGTGTGTGCTTGGTTACTGTTTATGTATGCGTGTGTATGTGTGTGTATATGTATGTGGTTCTATGCCATAATCTCATGTGATTGTGTACACGTGTCAGTTCTAAGAAATTTTCTTTTAGGAATGTTAAGAATGTTTTGGAAGTCTTCCTTGTAACAGTAATCGATTGAATTGGGAGGATGCGAGAAGTATCGATCAATCAATCAATCAATCACTTTATCAATCAATCGAAGGAGAGATAGAGGGGGGAAGAAGAAGGAAGGAGAAAGAGAGAAGGGAAAGCGCTCGCGCGAAATAGATTGATAAATAGATAGTGAGAGAGAAAGAGAGAGAGGGAAGAAGAGGGAGGGAGAGTGAAAGAGAGTGAAAGAGAGTGAAAGAGAGAGAGAGAGAGAGGGAAGGGAGAGAGGGGGAGAGAGAGAAAGCATGCGCGAGAAAAAGATAGATACACTGATAGATAAATAGATAGATAGATAAATAGATAGATAGATAGATAGATAAATAGATAGATAGATAGAGAAAGAGAGAGAGAGAAAGGAGAAAGAGGAGAATCGACTTCAGCGCTGGTCTAATGCATTATTTGTTAATCCAAACGGAGGGCAGGCAAAGTTGACTTGATCACAAAATGTAGGGAGCCGGAACAAATAACCCAAGACATTCTATCTGAGGCATTAGAATTTCTGCCATTTCAGTGCCTTCCGCCCTTCCACCCTACCTCCATCAAACCATCCATCCAACCACCCACACATGCACACAACATACAAACATACATACATACATACATACATACATGCATACACACTTACTCACACACATACACACAAATATACATTTGAAAAAATGAATGGAGATGGCTTTTTTTTTGGATAATTTTGATTTCAATAATAATGTTTACACAGTTAATATATATATATATTCTGACTCTAATACTATATATATATATATATATATATATATATATATATATATATACATATGATTATTCGTATTTTTGCATGGGTGTGTCTGCATTATCATTATTTATATTAATTAATTAATGACTAACTATATATTTTTTTATAACTGTATCTATTTCTATTTTATAACTGTAAATATTTTAAACTATAATGGTACACTGCATTTTTCCTGTTGTTATGTTTTCATTTTGTTTTAAATATGATTAATTCCGTTGTACATCCTTCCCTGAAGATATTCTCACTTACAGAAATTAACCGAATTAATTTAGTTAAATTAAATTAAATTTGGCTAATTTTTATGCAGCAAGTGATGAATTGAAACAACTGTAGGTCTGGTCTTGATAATGTCAATAAACTTTTATCAATTTTATCTCTATCTTCTCTCTTGTTTCGTATATATATATATATATATATATACATATATAAAACAAATGATATATAAGCATATGTATGTATACCTACATCTACATGTATATATAGATGCATATTCGGGTACAGGACATTAGAAAAATGAACGGGAGCATAAAACAAAACGGACTTTGTTTACAGACAACAGAACGAACACATAGGAAAACAAACAAGCCACTTGGAATTATTCCTTCATCAGCTGCCTCTATTCTAAAACTAGGCGTTTCGAAGATATATATATATATATATATATATATATATATATATATATATATATATATATATATAGTTATATATAAGGGCAATAGAAAAAAAAAATTTCTATGCCAGTATGCTGAAAAATAGACCTTAGATCGTCTAACCACATACAATATTTTTCACTATAAATACACAGCGTACTGAAACGAGGAAAGCAAGGTAACAGAAAATTTTTTAAAATTGGTTGTTCCCGAATCGAACCGATTTCTGGATTAATCCACAAGGATTCTTCCTTCTTCAGCGAGAAACACGGTTAGAATAAATGGAACACTTACATGTACCCACGGAAAAAGGCAGATGAAAAGTAATGAGTACATTTAAAGACCCCAAATATATCTAAATAGAAATTCTGTAGCAAGCCTCAGCACACATGTAGATACACGCACACATACGAACATGCGCGCGCACACACACATGTATATACACACACACACATACGCGCATACACACACTAGACATTTATACACACACATACGACGGGCTTCCATACAGTTTCCGTCGACTAAATTCACACACAAAGTAATAATGTTTGACTCGGGGGCTATAGTAGAAGATATTTTCCCAAGGTACCGTGCAGTGGTGCCGAACCCGAAACTACGTGGTTGCATGTCGAGCTTCTTAACTACTCATTCAAATGTGTGAACGCATGTATGTATGTATATGTATATATATGTGTATGTATGTGGGTATGTATGTGGGTATTTTATGTATGTGTATATATGAGGGTATTTTATATATTATTTCATGTTTGTTCACATTAAAACACAATCACATAGCAATCTAGAAAATAAATATAAGCAGTTTAGATCCAGCGATTAGACGTATAAAAGACATTAAGAAAGCGTTGGTCTGATTTATAAACAAGAAGAAATCGGTCGTGGCTCATCTTTCAGTGATGTTGATAAGTTTTGGTAGGAAGAGAGTCTTGCAGGCGAGAGGAAGAGGAGAAGAAAGAAAGGGAGAGAGGTAAAAAGAGAAAGGTATGATTGAAAATAATCCAGACATTTGTTGAGCAACAAGCATCGTATTTCGTTTTGAAGAATATTAATCTTGTTAGGAAATCTTGGAAGGCCTGGTTATATCTTAAGTGTCTTTTATGGTAACGAAAGAAATCTGCTTAAAGCACCACACCACGTCCTTATTTCTTCTTAAGGTTGAAAGTGATTCCCCAAGGAAAGTCTGACTCTCTCCTTATGTGTACGTTACATATACACTCAAGTGTGCTCATACACACACGCATTAATAAAAATACTTAGTTGTTTGCCACTTATACATTTTACATATACATGAATCCACTCAAATATATTATGTATGAATATGTGCGTATGTTTAGACACACACACACACACACACACACACACACACACACACACACGCACACACACACACACGCACACACACACATATCTTCATATCTTCACGTACGCGCGTGTACAATCACTCAAATCAACGTACATATATCTCTCTCTCTCTATATATATGTATATATATATATATATATATATATATATATATATATATATATATATATATATATATATATATATATATATATATATGTATATATATATATATATATATATATATATATATATATATATATATATATATATATATATATATATATATATATATATATATATATATATATAAAGTCAAGGTAGAAAATGCTAAAATAATTTTATAAAAAACATTTCAGCACCGGTTTCAGTCATTGAGACTTTTTCAACTGTAAGTATGAAAAACAATTTAAATTTTGGAAAAATTAAAAGAAAAGTTTTTTAAAAGAATATTTACATAATATTCAAATACTAGGGACATTTTCCTTGTTTCTGCCTGTCTCTGTCTCTCTTGTTTACTCTTGTGGGTTCGAGGTCGTTGTGAATTCTTGGCAGAAAAGAAGAAGAAGAAGAAGAAGAATGCAGGAGTGCTATGATAGTAGTAGAATGTTACATGGTCAAGTGCCCTGAAAGTGACTTGTGGATGGTAGCAGTGATTGGGACTGTTTTAATGGATTCTTGGGTATCTCTTCTGGATGTATCGTTTTTAATATTTGCGCGTGTTTTATTCTAAGCTCGTGGTGGATATGTCATTTGTTGTAGATACGTTCAAAAGGGGTCTGTATTTTGTGATAATTCGTTGGCTACAGGTTGTATCGTCCCTGAATTGATAGAGGGGAAAAATTCTGAAGCTTAGATTTTTGTTATTGGCGCAAATGTCGATGTGATGGCTGAATGCTGTTTTCCTGTTTTTTTTTTTTAATTTTGATTTGGGATCTGTGCAGAGCCATCCTTTTTTGTTTGGCTTATGTGTTGCTCTTGACACTCAGAGCAGGTTAGTGCGTATATCAGTTTCTCCGAAGCACATGTGAAGCTGCTTTTCACTGTGAAACGTTGTCCCTGTTTTAAGGAGAACTCTGATCCCTCAATTAAATTGACGCATATCTCACAGTTGGGTCTTCTGAATTTTTTTACTGACGGCTTCAGTGTTGTTGTTGAGCGTATTCGAGCTTGTTTTAGGAGACTTTTCATAGATTTGGGCTGTCTCTTGCTTTTATTATATATTGATATATGACATACACTTTGCTCCATATCAAAATTAAAGAAGTAATTCTGATAAGAAGACATGACATACAACTTCAATTTAAAAGCTAGTTAAGTCGTTAAATATGTGATAAGTAAACATGTGAAGGTACGGAACGGAAAAGGTGTTTTGCACTACGTATGTTTCCAAACTGGAATGGAATCCATATTATGAGTAATTAAAACATTTTCGTAATTAATGATGAAGTCCACCTCTTCGTCAGTTGCAGACTATCTGTTATGCTACCTACCGTCCAATGGCTATCCAAGGATTACGAGATAGAAAGGAAATAGACATCTAATTAAAATTTATTGTAGTGGTAAGCGGTTTAGGTTAACTGCCAATCACACACCTTCTTAGTTTACTCGACAAATACGGAAAAAGTTGTGGTCTCTACATCTTTTAATTTATGGAATTATTGCCCAATAATCCATGAACCAGAAAATAACCAGTGTCGGAAAGAACTACCTCTTATAGGAGAACGTTAGGGGAAACAAGATACCGGAAATTGCAATGCAAACAGAGAGTTACTTCTTAGACTTTGCACAGAGCTGAGATCACCACTGGCTTCATGAAAAGGAAGAACAAAGATCGAAACATTAACTATATATATATTCTCTCTTTCTTTTTCCCTCGTTCTCACTCTCTCTTTCTCTCACACACAGTCACACACACACAATCACACACATACACACACATGTATGTTTGTACGTATTTTTATTATCTTCTTGTTTCAGTCATTGGATTGTAGCACCTCGAAGGGTTTTAGTTGAACAAATCGCTCCCAGTACTTATTTTTAAAAGCCTGGTACTTACTCTATCGGATCTTTTGCCGAATCGCTATGTTCAGCGGACGTAAACAAGCCAACACCAGTTGTCGAGTGGTGAGTGGATAAATATAGACACAAAGGCAGACAGACACACATTCACACACACATATATAATGATAAATAAGAAGAATGGAAGATGTTGTAGTAAAATGATTTACCCATTCAGTCCTTTTTATTTGTCAGTATAAAACTTTGTTGATACTTATTCCTTTACTCTTTTACTTGTTTCAGTCATTTGACTGTGGCCATGCTGGAGTACCGCCTTTAGTCGAGCAAATCGACCCCAGGACTTATTCTTTGTAAGCCTAGGACTTATTTTATCGGTGTCTTTTGCCGAACCGCTAAGTTACGGGCACGTAAACACACCAGCATCGGTTGTCAAGCGATGGTGGGGGGACAAACACAAACACACAAACACACAGACATCCATATATATATTTATATATATATATATATACATATACGACGGGCTTCTTCCAGTTTCCGTCTACCAAATCCATTCACAAGGCTTTGGTCGGCCCGAGGCTATAGTAGAAAACACTTGCTCAAGGTGCCACGCGGTGTGACTGAACCCGGAACCATGTGGTTGGTAAGCAACCTACTTACCACACAGCCACTCCTACTTGTAAATTTTTAGACATTTATTTTGGTATAACAGACGATCTCCAGTTTACAGCTTTCTCTGATAGCCATTAGTGGAGGGGCGTGGCTTAGGGTGTTGGACTCGTGATCGTAAAATTGTGGTTTCGATTCCTGGACCGGGCGATGCGTTGTGTTCTTGAGCAAAACACTTTATTTCACGTTGCTCCTGTCCACTCAGCTGGCAAAAATGAGTAACGCTGCGATGGACTGGCGTCCCGTCCAGGTGGGGAATTTATATGCCACTGAAACCAGGAAACCGGCCTTATGAGCCTGGTATGACTCGAGAAGGAAACATTTCTTCTTTCTTCTTCTGATAGTCAATATCAGCGGATGAGCTTAATAAGGTAAACACCATGGTTACATAACCTTATGAAATTATCTATCTATCTGTCTGTTTGTCTGTCTGTCTATCTGTCCGTCCATCCATCCATGTATGTATGTATGTATGTATGTATGTATGTATGTATGTATGTATGTATCTATCTATCTATCTGTCTATCTATCTATCTATCTATCTATCTATCTATATGCCGGCCTTCCACCTTATTTCCGTCTTTCAAATTAACTCACAAGGCATTATCTGATCCAAAGCACTTGCTCAAGGTGCTGCGTAGTGGAACTGAACCTGAAAACCCGTGGTTGAAAAGCGAGCGTCTTAACCACACAAGGAAGCTTGTAGAAGTGTAAATATATGCACATGTGTGTTTGTGTGTGTATGTGTGTGCGTATGTGTGTGTGTGTGTATGCGTGTATGTACATTAGACTTTGGTTATTATTTTGAAGCAAGTTTAATAACCACAGAATAGTAATTGATGTAGAAGGTGGGGACTTAGTACTAAGAATAGTGTCAAATTTAATGCAGTTCTGGAGTTTTATAGGAAAACCGAATAAAAATGATATTGGTAATTTAAATACTTTAACGAAAATATTTGATTTAACACCTTTGTGCACAACACACATCCATATGTACATGTATGTGTGTGTGTATATATATATATATATATATATACACGCATATATATATATAGGTATATATATATATATATATATATATATATATATATATATATATATATATATACGTATATATATATATATATATATATATATATATATATATATATATATATATATGTGTGTGTGTATATATATATATATATATATATATATATATATATACGTATATATATATATATATATATATATATATATATATATATATATATATACGTATATATATATATATATATATATATATATATATATATATATATATATATATATATATATATACGTATATATATATATATATATATATATATATATATATATATATACACACACACACACACACACACACATATATATATATATATATATATATATATATATATATACATACCTATATATATACACGTATATATATATATAGGTATATATATGTGTGTGTATATATATATATATATATATATATGTATATATATAATATATGTATATATATATGTGTATGTATATATCTATATCTATCTATATATGTATATAAATATACATACATGTATGTATGTGTGTGTGTGTGTGTGTGTGTGTGTGTGTGTGTGTGTAGACAGACGCAAGAAACATATTAGTACTTAAATTTTCGTTTAACATTTTATATATATTAGATTGTTAACATTGAACTAATGCGTAGCAGAAACTTGTGAAGTTTTTAGAGAATATTATAAATAATATTCTTTAGTTGGCCTTTAATTCAATCTGTATTAGTAAACAACACACAATTTCAGAAGTTTCCATCTACGCACGTACAAAAATAGAAACAAATACATTTATATTTCTTCACACAGAATTCAGTTGACACCTTAATTCTTTTTAGAATAAAAAAATTCTTAACCTTCAGTTTAATTAGTCCAATTAACTAGATGCCTGGTATTTTTTTAACACTTGACCCATTACTGACCTGTATTCACTTAAAATTAAATATTTTTTCAATTAATTTATACCTGTTTCCATTTCTTTATAAGTATTTTTAACTTTTCATTTAATTTTTATTACATATTTATTTATCTATGAATACCCTTTCCTTTTTATTAATTTGAATACACACACACACACACACACACACACACACACACACACACACACACACACACACACACACACACACACACACACAGTGCAAAGGTGAGGAAAATACAATACAAAGACGAGATAAAAAATAAACGCAGTTTGTATTGGTCTAACGCTCAGGAAATGGGAAAAAAAAACAAGGAAATGTCTTTAGCGTTTCGAGTATGTATGTATATATATATATGTATACATATGTATACACACACACATATATGTATGTATGTATGTATGTATGTTTATGTGTGCGTGTGTATTTTCCTTCCTCTTTATTTCTCAAGTTGTTTCTTTACTTGTTTGACTGCTGAAATTATCTTGGAATTTGTTTTGTGACCTTTAAACAACTTCCTTAGATTTCTACCAGCAAGAAAATAAAAAAATTCTTTTTATTGTAGTTTTAAAAACAAATGGAAATTACTACCGAAACACCCACTTCTTTTAATGAGGCTACCCTTCCATTTTCGTTTGTAAATTTCTAAATCTTTCTTCGCATCTTGAATAAATCGCCAGAAGAAACGTAATATCCCACGGGAAACTCACTATCAACCTAACTGTGTTGCCTTCATTGTTATGTACACCTGGTTGCTGCATTGATTACTTTTCTGCTGCTGTTCATGAAATGCTGTTTGAAAATACTATACGACACACAAAAGTTGCCGGAACAGATCCTAAGCGTTGTTCCTTCTGAGATATTTTCGTGGAAACTTCTTAATGCCACGGAGCAGATTTCCTCTCCTGTTCAATCACGTATCTGAAATGTGTTAGTGCTATACAGCAAATGCATTCTAGTAATAATGTTTTGCTGTAGAAAGAAGCTCCTACTCGACAATTTTTAAAGTCTTTTCCTCACTTTGTTTCTATTTACAGCATTTTATATGGCATGTTGTTGTTGGCACTCCGTCGCTTACGATGTCGAGGGTTCCAGTTGATCCGATCAACAGAACAGCCTGCTCGTGAAATTAACGTGCAAATGGCTGAGCAATCCACAGACACGTGTACCCCTAACCTAGTTCTCGGGGATATTCAGCGTGACACAGTGTGACAAGGCTGACCCTTTGAATTACAGGCACAACAGAAACAGGAAGTAAGAGTGAGAGAAAGTTGTGGTGAAAAAGTACAGCAGGGTTCACCACCATCCCCTGCCGGAGCCTTGTAGAGCTTTAGGTGATTTCGCTCAATAAACACTCACAACGCTCGGTCTGGGAATCGAAACCGCGATTCCATGACCGCGAGTCCGCTGCCCGAACCACTGGGCCATTGCGCCTCCACTTTATATGGCATATTTTTACTAAAACTTAGGTGTCTGTGATACCCTTCTGTGAAAACAAGGACAATAGTTTTGGGAAGCGATTTTCTTTCCATTCGGCTATTATGTTTGAATATTTCTTTCAGTCTAATTTCCATGGAACCCCGAAGAAAGAACTAGTTTCTAATGCATAGACAAACTTCTCATTCATTCATTCATTCATTCATTCATTCATTCATTCATTCATTCACTCTTATTAAGTATGAAATCTTCTCTCCCTGCATACACAAGCAATATTTCACACTTAAACACTTCAAAGAGGAATCAACACTTGCGCCGCTAAACCCACCAGGATAGCTCCTTTCCTGAACGTGAAATTTGAATATACATAACACACGAACCCCGCATACAGAAATATTCCCCTATGACGAACTACCTTACCACACAAGCATACGAACATCACATACACCCAGAATACAATATGAGATAATGCAAACAACTTTACCATACGACACAACTGTTTGCCCAAAAGTCAAACCCAAGAGAGATAACCACTCAAAAGATGTCATCCAAGATTTGCGCCCATTGTTTTATTGTCTTCTTTCCGAGAATCTCTGCGAACTCAACGTGACTTTGTGTTTATCCAAAATGGAGAGAAACATCATTCCTCCATGTGATTGGCTTGAAAAATTGTTAAAATATTAAGATATTTTCCTATTTTTCTTAACATGAAAACAGTGGTAGCCATAATTCACAAATAAAGAAATTCTATCCACCAATGCGGTGTTGAGCACTCATTTTCATCGACCGACATTAGCATATATATATATATATATATATATATATATATATATATATACGCACACACACACGCACACACACACGCACACACACACACACACACACACACACACACACACACACACACGTCGCGAGAAGCCTCTAACCAGGCTTTTCGCGACATCCTCAAAGCCAGGAACTTTTCAGCACCCCTTCACGTATACATACATACATACATACATACATACATACATACATACGTACATACATATATACATACATACATACATAAATATATATATAGAGAGTTATTAATATTTCTAAGTCTCTCTAAAGGAGACTACGGCAGCGGTACTGGAAATTAATAGTTATCGCCAAGCCAACATTGCAGTCCCAAAATTAGGACGAAAGCTGCCATTGGGTTTTCAACCCAATATTTACATTTATATGCTTCAAGATAGAATTTCTAAAAATAATTCTGTCTGTCTGGCTATCTCTGTCTCTGTCTGTCTGTCTGTCTGTCTGTCTGTCTGTCTGTCTGTCTGTCTGTCTGTCTCTCTTTCTCTCTCTCTCTCTCTCTCTCTCTCTCTCTCTCACACACACACACGAAGAGGTGTTGCAAAGTTCCTGGCATTGAGTAAAAGAAATACAGGAGGATCAGTCAATAATGATTTTATTCAACATATTCCCGTCTCAGATCCACACACTTATTGCAGCGGTCTTTCAGTTTTTCTAAGCCCTGTAAAAGAACTCGGAAGATTGGGCCTCCAACCAGGCTTTTCGCGAGACCCTCAAAGCCAGGAACTTTTCAGCACCCCCTCGTGTATACATACATACACATACATACATACATACATACATACATACATACATACATACATACATATATATACATATATATATATATATATATATATATATATATATATATATATATATATATATATATATATTTGCATTTGAATGCTTCAAGATACAGTTTCTAAAAAGAATTATGTCATACACACACACACACACACACACACACACACACACACACACATATAACAAAAACAACGAAAATGAACGTCAACGTAAGATATTTCAAGCCTACTATATAAAAAAAAAAGTTGGTCACAGGCAGAACTTTAGAAATAAAAGTCCTTCGCCTTGCGCTATATAAAATGATATTAAATGCAAAAATGACCAAAGTAAAAGTAATGTCTGTAACTCAAGGATCGTCACATTAGAATACGCCAATTTATATATATATATATATATATATATATATATATATATATATAGCAACTTTCTATATTGAGAGAATAGTGTAGGGAGGCTATTTAAGCTCTATCAGGAGCGATGCTATTTTCCTAAAAAAAAACCAAGAGATTTTATGTGATAACTACAAAAATATCTGACAAAAATAACGTTGAAAGGGAGCTTCGTGAGTCGACTCATTCGTATATATATATATGTATATATATATATATATGTGTGTGTGTGTATACACACACATACACATGCGCACACGCACACACGCATATACACAGATAGACATGCACATGTGTGAGTATGTACGTGTGCGTATATGTGTGTTATCTTCTTGAAATTTGAATTCAGAAATGTTCAAAGAAAGGGCAAAAAAGTACTATATATAAAAATAACTTTAAAAAAGTAATTAAAACAAAACAACAAAACTCAGCAAACAAGCCAATGTATCCCTTAAAAGATAAAATAACGATTATTTTTATAACTATATCTTTTTTCAGAAAGCCCACTAGAATTTGTAATTTCAGGGCAAAAGCGAATCAGCTCTTTGATGTTACTTTCTAACACTTTTGGAAGCCTTTTATTTTTGTAATTATCTGATGTTTTAAGGGAAAACAATTCGCTTTTGTTATTTCATTATTTTCAACCTACTGCTTTATTTTCTCTCACTGTTCCTTTCATTTCCCTTTCTACCCGCAAATCGTTTTCTCTTTTATTTTCTCTACTACTTTTTTCTCCACTTGTAAAGTTTTATTTCCCTTAGAATTTCAGACAAGTATATCCGTTACTTATTAAAAACACGTTTAAAAGTCCACTTAATTATACCAAAAGAAATATTTCTTTTGTAATTTTCAACGTTGAAAATTCATTAAAACAGAAACAGAGGCATCTTCAGTTACATAATGAACGCTTGCTAAAGCTTTGTTTAATATATTTGGTAAGGGATGTTGAAGGTGATAGAAATAAAATGGAAGGAAAAGGAGAAAAGAAGACGATAAAGAAAAAAAGCTAGAAAATGAGAAAAGTTAAAAGCTGGATGGAAGAAGAAGAAAAGGAAGAAGTAGAAAAGAAGACTAACTAAAATAGGAAGACGAGAAAGGAAGAAGAAGAAAAAAGACGAAGGAAAAATAAAAGCAATTAGACAAGAAAGATGCTGAAAAAGAAAAGGAAGAGAAAGAAGAAGACAACCAAGAAAACGACGAAGAAGAGCTAGAAGAATACTAAAGGGGAAAAGAAGGAAAGAAGAATAAAGACGAGGAAAACGAAGACTATGACGCAAAAGAATGAAAAGCAGGAAGTAGAAAAAATGGAAGAAGAAAAGTAAAAACGAAAAAAAAGAAAACGGAGAAGCGAAAGAAGCATGGAGAGTAACAGTAAAAGAAGAAAAGGACGAAGAGATGAAAAACTAGAAGAAGGTGAAGAAGAAGAAGAAGAGATAGAAGAAGTACAATTGGGAGATAAAGAACGATAAGGACGAAGTGTAAGAAGAAGCGTAGTGGAGAAGACAAAAATCCGTTCAATAGCATTGGGGCTTCAATCAACTCCTCTCAGATAAACAGTACAGAGTGAAGGCAATCAGATTTGTCTTGGCAAAACAATAGCGTTTTTCTTAGTTCCCTAGGCAACTACTTCAGTTGCATATTATAATATTTCGTGCTTATTATTTTGTTCTTCTAGAGGTTATTCGAAATCAATACGTTCTCCGCATCTTGAAGCACTAATGCAATCAGGTTTTTAAAGAAGAGAAAACACTCAGATACACACACAAATATATATATATATATACATACGTATATATAATGTGTGTGTGTGTAATTTTTTTCCCCATACGAATTCATGGGATATTTTTATTGTTTCTATCTATTCTGATGGAAATGGGTAACGTTCATTGTAATAAAAAGAAATGAAAAACAAAAAAAATTTGTCAAAATACTGGTTGCATTAACAAGAATTATTAGTTTTCACACGACAGCTAATAATAAGTTTTTGATGCACATCTTATCTTTCAGTGACACTGAGCGTGCTTCGCTGACGGTGTCCAAGCAGAACTGAACACAATCTTTTTGTTGAATCAATAAACCAAAGAAAGCTAATGTAGAATAAGGAAATTTACAGGAAACTCTATGTCCAAGTATGTGAATTTAAATATTGAAATAAATAAGTTGAATATTTCTATAACAACATTCTGGGGGATGAGCGCTATGAAATAAAAATAATAAAAGATTACCAAATTGACAATACTAACGTAACTTGCATTTTGCTTTTGATAGAAGACAATCACAAAATAAAATCGATAACTAATTTATTAGTATTTGCAAGACATGGAAAGAACGTAGAGGTCTGAGAACGATATACAAGATTTCCTGGTTATGATTTTTAGTCACTCTAGCACTGTTTCCTTATGCCATAATATCACATCATTGTTAACGAAATTTAAGCTAAGTATTATATTTCTGTAATGAGATTCCTTTCATTTTTTTTTACTGGAAAAACAAGCAAAATTTCTTCTAGCAGCGCAATTTGGGGAGACTATATGCTCAGTGTGGAGTTGTCGGAGGTCTTCTCCGGTGGCGACTCCTATTTGCTATAACTATACGAGTATATATATATATATATATATATATATATATATATATATATATATATAAGACTGAGTCCTGAGGTCATTCTTTGTAAGCCTAGTACTTATTCCATCGGTCTCTTTTGTCGAACCGCTAAGTTACGGGGACGTAAACATACCAGTATCAGTGGGGGGATAAACACACACACACACACACACACACACACACACACACACACACACACACACACACACACACACACACACACACACACACACACACACACACATTTCCGTCTAACAAATCCATTCACAAGGCTTTGGTTGGCCATAGGCTATTGTAGAAAACACTTGCCTGAAACCCAGAACCCAGAAGCAAGCTACTTACCACCCACCCACTCCTACGCCTTTAATTTATATATATATATATATATATATATATATATAGTCAGTTCCCGGATATAGTGTCCTCCTTAGGGATTATAAAATCCAGAGATCAACTGGTGTTATCAATGACATATTGGGAGAATTCTCTTAATATATAGGGATAAACAGTCTAATTTACATTTATTACTATAAGAAAACGGAGAAAAAAATATTCTGGATACTTGTTTTATTTTTATCACAATATGAACATAGCAAATAGTTTAATACAAACAAAATTTAAATGAACATACATTAATATAAAATATGCATAAAATTATCATTTAAGAGAATATATAGACAGTAAGGGGTTGTGAGGGACATTATGTAATTCGGGTAATGATTACATAATGTCCCTCAAAACACATAGCCGTCTATTTTTCAAATCCTCAATAGCATTCTAGAAAGTTTTGATTAGGTAATATCTTCCTATATTACTCCCTTAGCATTCCCTCTTACTTTTTTTTTTTAGCAAACTAATGTTTACATTATGTAGATACTTAACATATGAATATGTAGTCCTTATCCATCTTATCTAGTAAGTGGAACGAGTAGTATGGAACTCTCTCTCTCTCCACACACACACACACACACACACACACACACACACACACACACACACACACACACACACACACACACAGAGGCATACACACACTAACACACACAGGCACACACACACTAACACACACAAACACACACACACACATATACACTAACACAAACACGCATACACACAGAAACATACACAGATATTACGAGAGAATGCGCGTGGTCTAGCTGCCAAGATGTTGGATTCGGGATCATGCGTTTGATTCCTGGACCAAGCAGCACGTGATTTCGTTGAGTAAGTCACTTTACATCACTTTGTTCCAGTCTTCTCACTTGAAAATCCAGTTTTCTCCCCCCATCTCGCTGTCATATTCTTGATGTTCCACTTAGTAGAACGTGAGAGCCGAGAGTGTGTCTACATCTGCTCGTAACTACAACGGCACATGAAACACTTAGTGAAAACATGGTACCAGCTATCAAGTCATACTTGTTTGTGCTTGGCATCTATAAATTATATATCCTGATAAAACAAAGAACGGGATGAAGAGTTAAATTGAGCAGGTGTGTGGCATATGGCGTAGTGGTTAAGAGCGCGGGCTACTAACCCCAAGATTCCGAGTTCGATTCACGGCAGCGACCTGATTAATAATAATAATAGTAATAATAGTAATAATATAATAATAGTAACATCGTTAGGAATGAGAACCCAGGTTCAAAATTTCCCCAAGACACCTGACGAAGGCTGCAGGGTATATCAGCCGAAACGTTGTGTTAACAACAAACAAGATGAGGACAAATATCCGTCAAATGTAAATAATGTAAATAATGTAAAAATATTAGTGTCGTCATCGTGAAAGCCATTAGAGACAACGCTGACTATTGGTTCTTTGTCACTATTGCAATACGATATATGGTGCTGGTGAGCACTGGAATGAGCGTTAACGAAATGTTTGCAAGTAGAGACGCTTTGGACTTCCGAAAACGACAAAACGATACCGGAATTGTGTCCTGTAGTTGGGGTGGAGAGGAAGAGCATTAAGACTGGCAGTGCAATGAGCAAAGTACAACTGTTTCACATGTGGAAGACTGAGTGAGTTTAAGAAACGGGATAGCATATACAGTAACAGCATGTCACGAGGGAGGCTGGTCTTAGGGCACCACCATTCGCAACTGTGGAAGAGATCGCTCCTTCCTCTGTTCCGAAAGCTGTCCAGTAAGTCGACAAGGAAACCATAGTTCCCTCCTCGTAGCAGTACCAATACTTTGTCTTATGATGAAGGGTATGAAATGGAGAACGGAGAAGGAGGCAGCCTGTCGGGAGCAGCTTGTCGGGAGCAGCCAGTCTGGAGCAGCTTGTCGGGGGAAGTTAGAAAAATGTAATGTAAAAATAATAAATATACAATGAGCTTCCACATATTTTTCGTCTAACAACTTTCATGAAGACACTTGCTTAAAGTGTATTGTAGTATGATGCAAACCAGAAGAAGCATTGTTACTCATACAATCATTTCAAGTTAACCCTAAAAATTTTTAAGTTTCTCAGAAATTGTTATGGAAATAACGCAATTTTTTTCGTAAATTTGTAGCCAGTTTGGCATCGAAAAGATAGCAAATTAAGCATCAATTTAGAACAAAATGTTATTGAAAATATTTTATTGTTCACTTTCAACTTGAATATAGATTATTGGTTTCGAAATTTTGAAAAGGAAATCAAATCACACGTTAAAAGAATTACACCTCCTTATATATATAAATACACATACATACATATAAACGCACACACACACACGCACACACACACACGCATGCACGCACACACATACATACACACATGCACACACACATACACACACACTTATACATTTATGATGATAGTATCTCACTGATATGAGAAATACAATGAACAAACGTACATTTACATATATACATGCATATTTACATCTATCTATCTATCTATCTATCTATCTATCTATCTATCTATCTATCTATCTATCTATCTATCTATCTATCTATCTATCTATCTGTCCATCCGGTAGATTATTACATATGGAGCATAGTGAGCTGAATTACTTCGATTAAGAGCGATTATCCTTTTAAGTACTCCTTCAAGGCGCTCTTAAATCTCGAAACAAAACATACTCGACAACTCCAACAATATCAGCTAATTTAGATTTTTGAAAACTGACAATAATGCAGCTGGGAAGGGATCTTATCTTTAAAAGCAGACCAATGAAACCAATGAACTTATTTCCACCTTATTACTCCTTAGTGAAGTATATTCACCTCATTTGGCTAGGCTAAGTAGCGATCATTTATGTAAAGAGAGGAAAAATGACAACACTTATGAATAAAATAGGATAAGTGAAAGTATTAGGTTGTCAGATGAACTCCGCTGTTTTCCCACTTATTTTGCCATCTTTATTTTTCGCTAGCAGTTTTAACAATTCGGTCTGTTATACATTCTTCATTATTACCTCCGCCTTAGCGAAAGCGGAGGTATTGTTTTCAGTCGTTTGTTTGTTTGTTTGTTTGTCCGTGGATGAGATATCTCATGAACCGCTGGATGGATTCGGAGATCCGGTAACGGACAAGGATTCTGGATTATTTTTCCGGGGTTTTTACTTAAATTTTGAGAGCGGTCGAGTTCATTTTTAATATTCTCTCTTATGAGAGCAGTCGAGTTTATTTAAGATATTCTCATTTTAAAAATCGTTTCTGGCTGATCGTTGAGAGGACGTTGGTGTTGCCTTGGCAGAGGTTTGCATTCTTTGAGTGTTCTTATTAATCATGATTTCTTGTCAGTGCCTTGAAGACAGAAATTACGGATCCTGACTCGAATAATTCATTGAGCTGTATTTTCAGCTCTTTGTTGTTGAACGAAAGTCTTCGAAGACTGTCAGAGAACGACTGAAAAAGACGATAATCTGAAGGCATTGTATCAGGAGAATATGTTGGGTGCGGCAGAACTTCCCAATCGAGCTCTTGAATAGCGATTTTGGCCAAATTAGCGCCGCGAAGGTGAGCGCTGCCGTATTGCATCGAGGTTTTGGACCTTACTCATCGAGTGAATGTGATGGGTGACTGTATCATGAAACGGCCCATCTGACGGACCAATTCTGAAATGAACTGGAGCGGTTCTACATGAATCGATCCTCGTTGAAGTGAATTGGTCAACCGAAACGTGAAGAGTCTGTGAGGTTAATTTTTCCCTTACTTGTAGTGTGAAAGCCATTTCTGTCCATTTCTTTCTACAGCAGTACCATATCCATATACAACATAAATGTCTCAAGCAGCTTTGGCAGCTTTGGAACTTTGATTAAAAGCGAAGAGAAGTAGGCATTGAAAATGCTCATTTTTTTTTCTACTCGGTATTCTATCATCATATGTATGAAAAGAGATAAAATACATTCATATTTAGAAAACAACAAACCAGAGTTGTATTGGAAAGACAAAAAGAAAGACAAAAAGTACCCCACCACCCAAAAAAAACAAAAAAAAACTACGAAACACTACGATAAAAATATTTTTCATGTTAATTCAAATAACATCATAAAGAAACAAAAGAATTTATCTGACAACCCAATACCTCAGAGGAGCGTTCAGTAAGATAAATACACAAGTAGTGTGTTCTCAGATATGATACATAGCAGGCAAGGCCGGTTGGTTAAAATGTTTGTTTCGCACTCACGAGGTCTGGTTCGATCCCATTGCGTGTAAGCCCATACATATATGTTAGTATATATATATATATATATATATATATATATATATATATATATATATATATATATATATATATATATATATATATATTTATATACAAATAATATATGAATATATGCATATATATGTACATGTATGTACATACCTTCATCTACATGTATATATAGATGCATATCTGGGTACATGACGTTCCAAAAAAAAAAAATGGACAAAATGATAAACAAGGTACGGAAAACACACAGGCCACATAGAGAACATTTCCTTCATCAGCTGCCACCATTACAACACTGGCGTTTCGAAGAGTATATGTGTGTGTGTGCGCGTATTTATAAAGACAAGTTTATATCATTCCCTACGGGCGTTCGGCATTGTGATTATTTGCAACCTCTGCATTGTATGTTTCAAGTACAATTGGATGCTGAACCACACCAACCAGCAAGGTAACACTTTATTGCACACACACACACACACACACACACACACACACACACACACACACACACACACACACACACATATATATATATCTATATATATATATATATATATATACATATATACGACGGGCTTCTTTCAGTTTCCGTCTACCAAATCCACTCACAAGGCTTTGGTCGGCTCGAGGCTAAAGTAGAAGACCCTTGCCCAAGATGCCACGCAGTAGGACTGAACCCGGAACCATGTGACTGGTAAGCAAGCTACTTACCACACAGCCACTCCCGCGCCTATGATAAGGGAAAAACTTACAAAAGTAGTTTTACAGTTAACACGTAGGCACTTTAAATTTCTTTTAAAACATTTTATTACATTTAAATTTATATCTTACAAACTGAAAAGAGAGTTTGAGAAAATTAACTAAATTAGCATAGAATAATAGTTTCATAATTTTTTTATAATTAAGATCTAAACTGTTAATATATGAATGCGAAAGAGATAGTTGAAGAACTGTAAACCTACTTTTGGGCCGCCCTGTATTATAGATGTTCTATTTTTCACATTGACTAGGCTAACTACGGGTGAAACTGTGAAGTCACTGTCAATACAATTATATACAAATATGTGTATGTATGTTTGGGTATATATATATATATATATATATATATATATATCGCCATGATAGATCGCTGACCACTACATTTATATTTTTTTTCTCTCCTTGTTTCTCTCCTTGTTTCTTTCTGTGTTCCTTTCAGTTGAAGAGCGTAGGCTCGAAACGTTAAAGACTTTCTCTATTCCTGAGCGTTATACTAATACATCCATTTGTTGTTTACACCACCTGTCTTCGCCTGTTGTTTTGTTCGTAAATTCTCCCATATATATATATATATATATATATATATATATATATATATATGTGTGTGTGTGTGTGTGTATACACTCAAATTAAGGGAGTGGAGCAGTTAAAATCCAGGCTACATATGTTTCCTTGCTAGCAGATCCTCAGAAGTAATAATTACTCACCGAGGAGTACTCCACTAGCTATTCATCTGGCGGAAGATACCTTACTTATATGAAGTATGGTGAGTAGCAAATGCACTACCCCTCGTTGAGTAAATATTACTTCCGAGGATCTGCTAACTTAGAAAGATATGTAACCTGGATTTTATCTGCTCCACTCCCATAATTTGGATCTTCATTTGCATTCACAACAACCGTAGTTGTTTACCGTGCACTATATAAAGAAAAAAAAACCTTTTTCAGCTTATCGAATTTTGATACTCTTTTACTCTTTTACTTGTTTCAGTCATTTTACTGCAGCCATGCTGTAGCACCGCCTTTAGTCGAGCAAATCGACCCCGGGACTTATTCTTTGTAAGCCTAGTTCTTATTCTATCGGTCTCTTTTGCCGAACCGCTAGCTGACGGGGACACAAACACACCAGCATCGGTTGTCAAGCAATGCTAGGGGGACAAAGACAGACACACAAACACAGACACACACACACACACACACACACACACACACACACATATATATATATATATATATATATATATATAGATATATATATATATATATATATATATACATATATACGACGGGCCTCTTTCAGTTTCCGTCTACCAAATCCACTCACAAGGCTTTGGTCGGCTCGAGGCTAAAGTAGAAGACCCTTGCCCAAGATGCCACGCAGTAGGACTGAACCCGGAACCATGTGACTGGTAAGCAAGCTACTTACCACACAGCCACTCCCGCGCCTATGATAAGGGAAAAACTTACAACCTTTTACGTCAATAAACTATTATTGTTCCTGAAAGTTGTTTTTTATATCTACCATTGATTGCTAGAATTTTTCTAACTTCCTACACCTAGATCCTTGGATCTTACAATTACATATCAATAACACCCACACGCACGCACAAATATACATATACATAACTAGAAGCGTACATGCATATATGCATATGTGCGTGTGTGCGTGTGTGTGTTTGTGTGTGTGTATGTATACACTTACTGTGGAGGCGCAATAGCCCAGTGGTTAGGGCAGCGGACTCGCGGTCATAGGATCGCGGTTTCGATTCCCAGACTGGGCGTTGTGGGTGTTTATTGAGCGAAAACACCTAAAGCTCCACGAGGCTCCGGCAGGGGATGGTGGCGAACCGTGCTGTACTCTTTCACCACAACTTTCTCTCACTCTTACTTCCTGTTTCTGTTGTGCCTGTAATTCAAAGGCTCAACCTTGTCACACTGTGTCAGGCTGAATATCTCCGAGAACTACGTTAAGGGTACACGTGTCTGTGGAGTGCTCAGCCACTTGCACGTTAATATCACAAGCAGGCTGTTCCGTTGATCGGATCAACTGGAACCCTCGACGTCGTAAGCGACGGAGTGCCAACAACAAGTATGTATACACTTACATATACACACACATTTGACGGTATTTCGTATTTCATTCACACACGGATTTCGTCGACTCTAAGTCACGGTAGGAAACACCAATTACCCAATGCATCACACGGTCATCAAAGTGTTGCATTACAAAAAAAAAGAAGCCTTCTCAAGAAATGAACAAATGCATTTTAGCATCGTTGTTTTGGAAACAACATTATAGTCTGCTGTAGCAATAATAATAACAAAGAATACAACAATAAGAAAATTAGTTAACAAACATAAAACAGCAGCAACGATTAAAAAAATATAAAATTGTGTTAAAAAAAGTGTGATAAATAAACAAATAAAGGATGATAAATTAGCGTAGAATAATTAAACAGAGAAAAATGAGAGAGAATAATAATTATTTTACCCCTGATTTTTCAATTATTTCGGAGAGATACACACGCACACACGCATATACACACTCGTATATACACATGCACATATATACACACACACACATACACAAACACATAGACATATATTTATTTATTTATTTATTTATTTATTTATACATTTAGATATTATCTTTTAATATATCATTCACATATTTTAAAATCAATTTGGAACATATTAATGTAATTATACATCTGGACCCAGCCACCCACCCCCTCAAATACACACACACAGACACACACACAAGCACACATCTACATGCCGACGTATATACATATGTATTAACATTTTTAGGTGTACAGAGATTTTGATATATGTGCGTATATTTCTACATACAGACGCGCAACACTTTCTCACATAATATATAAACACAAAAAATACATATGCACTTATATCTCCAAGCACACACATACATATATGCTATACGTATGCATTTGTGTGTATGCATATATGTGTGTAGATATGTATATCTATATATCTATATATAAATAACACACATATATATATATATATATATATATATATATATATATATATATATACATATATATGTTATATATATATATATATATATATATATATATATATACATATATACACACATATGTACATACACATAAACACACAAACACACACACACACACACACACACACACACACATATATATATATACATACACCTACACATATATATACATATGTTTATATATATATATATCTGTAATGTAACATAAATGTATATATGCGTATGTGTTTGTGTGTGTGAGTTTGTGTGTGTGTGTGTGTGTGTGTGTGTGTATGTGTGTACGTACATATATTTATATATTAATCATTATTAGACTTGTTCTGTCTGCACACACAGAAAGTAAGAAACACTGGTGCCACCAAACTTTAAACTTGATATTAATTGGAATGTCATTTTCGTTAGAAATATTTCTGATTATCGCAATGTTGTTGTTGAACGCTAAACTATCTATAATTCAGATGGAATAACATTGGTACTGTCAATAGTTCCACGATAAGTCGCCTATGGTTATTGCAATTCTGAAATATTTGAAAATTTATATTCACAAGTTGTTGCTTTTTTTTTTATTGTTGTTTGTACTGTTGCAGTTAAGGTTTTAGGACTCAAAATTACTAGCTGTTATCCACTTCTAAATCAGTAAGTATTTTTAGAAGACAAAGTTTCTTGAACAGAGAAAGCAGATTTCCAGATCAAAACAAAGCTTAGCATTTTTGTTGGGAGGGATTTAGTAAGTTAATTACTGGTATTCGACTTGTATTTTATTGCAGTGTTCCGTAAAAAATTAGTGACAAAAGGAGCCTGAGCAGCATTTGAATCTATTTGAATTTCAGGAGAGGAAATAAAATATCGAAAAGCAATTTTCCTATACCGTACTGACTGTGTCAAACGACTGCTCTGATCTAGATTCGGAACATAGACCCAAAGCCACAAATTTATGGGGTTCAGTGATAATAGGGGTAATTCAGAAGGGAGACATGGTGTGAATGTAGTGACTGATGAGGGAGTGAAGAAATGTACTTATTCTGAAGACACAGCTTTCATGTGGTGTCTGATGATTACGTCATCCACAACCGGCATTTCAATTACATTTTTCACGTCCTGTATGAAAACAAGTTTGAAGATTTTCTAGCAAATGAAAAGGTCGTCTATTTCAAAGTACCACTTCACTTAGCAATAACGAATAAGACTTAGCATTATCATTTTATAAATAAATAATCTCGGTTTTAAGAAGATAAGTCACATGGACACTGACAAAATGCTAGAAGGCTTTTGACTAGAAGGTCTTAGTCAAACCTGATCAAGGGTTCAATAACAACATTTATTGTTCTTAGTTATCATTTTGCTTTAACCTTAAGAAATTTATAACTAAATAACTCTATAAGTATATAATGATCTTTTTTACTTAGGTAAATTTTCAGGGGAGTGGGTCGAATCAGGTCTGGTGTATTACTGGTGAACATAAATTATATTAATCCCAGATGAAGGTAAGTCCAACCGCAGTGAGATTTGAATTCACAACATACTTTAAGAAATGGTTTAGCCTATGCTATGTAAATATTTATGTATATGAAAATTATACATGAATATGTTTTTTGTTAATTAACATACGCATATGTTTATGAATATAGAAATACAAGTATTTGTATGTTTACAAATCTTCATTAGTGTATATATAATAGGGACTGAATGAGCATAGCTAGATTACAAAAAAAGCATATGACATGGTGCCACACAGTTGGATAAGTAAAACAATGAGCATGTTTGGAAAAGTAAAAAAAACAAAAAAAACATGGAGAAAATGCTTAATGAAAGTATGAAACATTAAAATACTGAATTGATCAGAGGAAAACAAAAACTCAGAAAAGTGAACATCAAACGTGAAATATTCCAAGGTGATATCTTATCTCCATTACTATTCGTATTGGCCATGACACCGCTCACTATGACACTACGAAAAGTTAAAATTGCTCACGATTTGGGAAAACGAAATGGTCAGATAAGTCATCTCTTTTTCATGGAAGATATAAAGGTTTATGCGAAAAATGAGAAACAGCTTGAAAGTCTTGTACATACTATCTGCCTTTTCTCAAATGACGTAGGTATGGAATTTGAGGTAGAAATGTGCATATTGAAAATGAAACGAAGAATATTTGAAAGAAGCCAGGGAATTGAAATGACAAATGGGGAAACAATGAGAGCGGTTGAGAAAGGACAGAGGTTTAAGTACTTGGGAATACTGGAAGCAGACGAAATTTAAAAAAAATGAAGAAATGAAACAAATTACCAGTAAAGACTACACAAGGAAAGTCAGAAAATTATTGCAGTCAAAGCTGAATTCCAAAAATCTCATTGAAGCAATAAATTCAAGAACAGTACCCTTAATCAGATACGGAGCTGGAATAATAGACTGGACCAGAAACGAATTAAAGAAGCTTGACAGAAAAACTAGGAAGTTGTTAACATGTATGGAGCCCACAATCCGAAAGCTGATATTAACCGGCTATACTTGAAGAGAAACTAGGGTGGAAGAGGTTTAATGGCTGTAGAAGAATGTGTACAGATAGAAAGAAAGAGTCTAGCAGAGTATTTGCAGAGTAGCACAGAAAAAACTACTAAAGACAGTTAAGAAAGAACAGGTGATGAAGCACGTAATAGGAGAAAAGGACAAGAATGAAATACAAAGAGAGCACAACAGACAGATCGAAGAGACACCTCTGTATGACCAATTAAAGAGAGCCACTGAAGACGTAGGTGGAACATAATTCATGTCGTGTATGTAAACAACAAAATGAAACCATTGATCATGTCTCCATGTGAAATCTTCTTGCGCCTACAGAGTATCTAAACAGGCATGATAGAGCAGCACAATATATTCACTGGGTAATTTGCAAAAACTTGGACCTGCCCCATGATGAAAACTGGTGGAAGCACAAACCACCTCCAGCGCTTAAAAATGATCACATCTCACTTCTCTATAACTTTACTGTTCAAACTGACAGAAAGATAGATGCGAATAGGCCAGACATTATATTGAAAGACTCCTCATTGATATGACTGTCCCAATCGACATATATGTATCTATCAAGAACTACCAAAAACTGACGTGGTAATGCCGGGAGATCAACATATCATCATGAAAGAAAGAAAAAGGGTTGATAAATATGGAAACCTGAGAATTATGATCGCTAAGATGCGGCAACTACGAGAGTCAAACATAAAGGTTATCTCTATTGTCATCGGAGCATTGGGTTCAATATCAACTAATCTTAAAAAAAAAATCTGAAAACTTTAGAAATACCCTACAGTCTAGCTGTATTGCAAAAATCGGCATTACTTGGAACTGCACACATATTCTTTTCTACTATAAGTACAAGGCTCAAAATTTTAGGAAGGGGGCAGTCGATTAGATCGACTCCAGTACGCAACTGGTACTTAATTTATTGACCCCGAAGGGATGAAAGGCAAAGTCGACCTCGGCAGAATTTGAACTCAGAACATAAAGACAGACGAAATACTGCTAAGCATTTCACATAAAGTATTGTCTGTCTGAGATCCTTGTTGTGACTTGACAAACAATACAATATCTTCAATCAATAACCTCACGATACTGTATACTGTGCGATGTCTATAATAATAATAATAATAATAATAATAATAATAATAATAATAATAATAATAATAATAATAAAGACTGCTGAAAACTTGTGGATACCTAAAGCTACAGGTTGTAACCCGCGATCCACATAATCCCTACGAGGGATAACACCGAACCTGAGACAAACCAAAATAATAATATATTATATGTATGCATATATGTATGCAATAAACTATGCATTTAACACTTACTTTTCGTCAATCTACTTTTATTGTTTCTTTCTTTTAACAAGAATCATAACACTATACTACAATAAGCTAGATATGTATAATTAAAAGGATCGTTTTCTTCCACCAATGTAACACTGTATATTTAAATTTCTGTACATATGCATAATGTCGTTTCCAGTATATTCAGATGTGTAATTATAATCATGTTCCAATAAACTTTACCTTAAGATACTGCGCACTATCAAGACATCAACATCTATATAATAATAAAATATAGGATCGTATATATTAGAAATGCTATATCCACAAAATTTTAAATTCTTCTGCAAACGCAACTACGCACGCATACATACATACGCATACGGACGCTCACACAGTTTATTAAGAAACCAAATATATTTCTCACTCAAGCCAGTTGATCTCATAAACACAACTAGTAAATAGCTTCAAAAACCTTTAACTAAAGCAGATTTTGGAACCTCAAGGTCATTTCTTCACCAAACCATTGAGGTCATGATAAATGTAACTTTGTTTTTACCTTCTCTTATTAGTAATTCTCACCATGGTGACCTGCAGGCAATGTCTAAATGCATCAGCACGCTATACTATTATCGCCACAGCATGAGGAATATTTCGATTTTCTCCTTACGGGTAAAAATTGTTTCCGTACTTTGCAGTTCACTAACCATCTGTAATTACAGGTGAAATCTCATTCCAATTAATTTTCCTCCAGCCTGAGTGGTGAATTGCCAATCATTGATTATAAGCACCACAACGATCACAACCAATTTTAACTTCAACAACTACAACTACAACTACAACAAAAAGGAAAATCGAAACTAGCATCACAAAGTAATTTTGTGATTAAGAAGGTTGTTCTGGTTGACTATCTTTAGTTTCTGAGGTTGGAATATCTGAACACATTTTGCGTAAAACTCGACCATTATTATTCCGATCGTTACTCGAAGGATTTTTCTATTGGCATTCACTCATTGCTAATGTCTAATAACCACACCCACAAATTCTTCAGTAAAAGAATATTCCTCTGCAGCTATCGGACTCCTTTCTTATAAATTACATCTTTGGAGACTTCTTCCCTATCACTAATATCTTTGAAGAACCGGCCACTAGCACCTTAAATTATACATTTCTCTATAAAAGTCGCATCAAAAAGTGGCAGTTTTTGATAGACTAGCCAAAGGCACATTGTTTTTCATACTTTCTATTGTCTAGTATGTGGTTGAACTAAATGAAACACACGCTTCTGTTCATTATAATTTGTTCTATCTTACTGAAATCAGAACTGAAAATATTGTATTAAATTTATGAAGTATCTCCATATTTATAGCATATTGATTTTTGTTTAAGCCACAAAGTGAGCTTGGAGATTTTTGTCGTTTGAACAATTTCCCAGTATATAACTGTTATTTATACTAACTCTATACTCTTTGTGTTGGCGACCTAAAGGGAACTGCTTGAAATAAAACACTATAATTTTAATACTTCTTATATCTATAACACGTATTAATTTGTTTATTCTACTTCTGTGTGCACGAAACAGTATTATACCACAAACACATTATACATAAATCGTTGTGTCTGTGTGTTTGCTTCAGTGGGCCTGAACTCAGAACTGTGTGGTTCCGAATTCAGTACCACTACGTGGCACCTTGGGAAAATGTATTCTACTATCGCTTCAGTCCGACCAAAGCTTTGCGAGTGGAATTGGTATGTATATATATGTATGTATATATATGTAAATATATATATATATATATATATATATATATATATATATATATATATATATATATATATATATATATATATATATATATATATACGTATATATATATATATATATATATATATATATATGTATATATAAATATAAACATATAGGGATCAGCAGAAAGTTGCTTCACTAACATACTGAAAATTTAGAAATAGCAGTTAAAAAACTACTAATTCTAACTATATGTTTATAATTATAAATGGTTTACCGATAAAGGTTTTTTTGCATACTGAACTACTTGGCAAAATTGTTAATAATTAATAATTATTAATTTTATTAATTAATTGGCAATTCTCTGCCCTATATCTATATATGTATACACACACACACACACACACACACACACACACACATATATATACATACATATATATGGGGTACGGGGTTGACCCTCTCCACACTGCTTGACAACCGGCGTGTTTACGTCCCCATGATTATAGCGGTTCGGCAAAACAGAACTATAGAATAAGTACCCGGGTTAAAAAGAAAATGAGTATTGGGGTCGATTAGTTTGATTAAAATTCCTCAGTGCGGTGCCCCAGCATAGCCGCAGTCTAATGATTGAAACAAGAAAAAAAAATTATCTTTCTTATTTTGAAGTGAATATTAAGCGCTTACTTATTATTCATTCATATTTTCATTGTTTATTTTCCCGCTTATATTCTGAATTTTAGTTTTCTCTTCCTCTCTAACAAGATAGCTATAGTGCTTGAGTCAGTGAGGTAGCCTATACGTAGTCGTAGGAACGGCTAGAAATAGAAGTCAAATCTCCTTCAGACACACTCTGCCGTTTTTAAACGCAAGGACATACTGGATAACCCGAGACACATTCCTTGAACAAAAGTTGGGATTATCACTGAGGGAAATCTTTATATAATAGGATCTGTTAATTCATGGCATGACCTGCTAAACATTTACAACAACCCCTTATACAACTGGTGTTTATTCTACCTATTATTATGAAGCATTAATTATTTCACTGCGAAACATATATAAAGTCATCCCATAAATAATGCGGTTTTTCAATTTCAAGAACTAAAAGTCGGAGGGGGACGGGATAAACTACCTGTATCAACTTGTTATAAAAGAAGGTAGTAATTTTACCTTGTACTTTTTCTTAGTGTAAGTTTTGAAAATTGCAGTTAGATTTTAACAGTTATTTTTCAAAGCTATAATGGAAGTGACAAAAGAGCATATTCGGCATATTTTACTTTATTATTTCAATGAAGGCAACAACGCAACAGAAAGTGCGAAGAATATTAATGCTGTATATAGCAATCGGACAATAAGAGTAGGCCAATGTCAACGGTGATTCCAGAAATTCTGAGCCAGAAACTACAGCCTAGAAGACGAGCCGCGTCCTGGAATAAAATCCCATCGTAACCGTTGAAGAACTAGCAGAGAAACTTGGATTCGGTCATTCAACCATTCATGGACAACTGCGTGCCATTGGAAATGTCAGCTAATTGGGTCAATGAGTTCCTCACAAACTTTCCGAGTCTAATCGCACCCAGAAAGTGAATGTGTGCTCTTCTTTGCTGTCACGTCTCACGAATGGACCTTTTTTCGACCGAATAATAACTGGTGAGAGATGAGTTCTCTATAAAAATGTCAATCACCGAAGACAGTGGGTAGGGAAAGGAGAAACACCGGCATCCCAGGCTAAAGAAAGTATTCACCCACGTAAGGTGTTGTTATCTGTTAGGTGGGATATGAAAGGTTTGGTCCACTTTGAACTTGTAAACCCAAACCAAACGATAATAAAGGAGTCTACTGCGCGCAGCTTGAGCGGCTAAAGTCAACGCTAGAAGAAAAACAACCATCTTTGGTTTCAAGACGAAGGGTGTTCTTCTATCAGGATAATACTTGGCCATATACAGCGAGGATAACATTGCAAAATCTGGAGCAGTTTGAATGATTATCATTTATTCTGCAAGTCTTCAAAATCATTTGGACGGAAAAAATATGAATTATGTTGACGATGTCAGAACAGTACTGGAGGTGTATTTTTCATCACGGACAAGTGAATTCTGAAAGAGGAGCCTTGCAAGTCTACCAGATAGATGGAAGAGCATTGTAGAAAATGAAGGAGAGTATATTTTAGATTAAAAAAGCACTTTGTTTATCTTAATCTTGAAAAATAAAAGAGGTAAAGAAAAAACGACATTATTTATGGGCTGACGCAATAGTTGGTATTTTCTGCAAGTCACGTTACCTCAATAATCTCGACATATCTCAACAATAAGATATTTTTAACATGACATTCCTCAATTAAAAAGAAGCTTCCCGCAGTTAAGGTAATGACATTTTGAGGGTTATAGCTGATACCCATGGCAAAATGGTTAAGCAATCTAGTCTCCTTATTCTTTACTGTAAGAGACTATTCCATGAATTGAAGGCTGAAACTGACATTCCTCCAAATCCGCTCATTCTTGCTACGCATTGCATTCTATCATTGTTTTCCAGAAATTTTCCTCATTTTTGCTACTCGTTTCAGAATTTTGTCATTGTTGCCAATTTTTCTTCTCAAACCTAAACACCAAGTATTTCGTAATACAGTTTATCCTTAAACCACAAATCCGTGGAACCTATTATTTTTTTTTCATTCATTCTTGAAATAATCTTCCAGTATTATAGTTCCACTTACGGCGGCGAGTTGGCAGGATCGTTAAAATGCTGGGTGAAATGCTTAGCGGTATTTCGTCCGTCTTTACGTTCTGAGTTCAAATACCGCCGCGGTCGACTTTACTATTTATTCTTTCGGAGTCGATAAAATAAGTACCATTTGAGCCCTGGGGTCGATGAAATTGACTTACTCACTTTTCTGGAAGTGCTGGCTTTGTACCAAAATTTTAAACCAATATTACAGTTCCACTTTGTATTGACTTAACCCGTCTCTAGCCTTGCAAAATTTCCCGTTCTTGCTCGATATACTGATATGATGTTCATATTGTAAATATGACCATTATTTTCCAACCCCAAGGAACATTTCCGAGGGACTGTTTAGCTCTAGCCTCATGGCGTAAAATAGATGAGAGATAATACTCTTAGAAGATAGTGCGCCAGTTTATTGCACTTGATCTTTATATCAAATAGCTTTATAACTCGAAGCAACAAAAGGTTAATACAGAGAATAATAGAGAATAAAGGTTAATGCAAATGCCTGCAGCATATTTGGACTCTTGATGTGCACTTCAAATGTTTCAGTATCTTAACCAACTAGTAAAGTAATTTTCGATTCTACATGTGATAATAATCAACAAAAATACTGATCGAGTGAGATATAAACTTATAGTAGCAGTATATCGATATCATTTGATAGCACATTTGTGTATATGGTTGGTCTTGTTTTGAATCAAGTTAGCTCAAATCGACTAAACCTATTTTCAGTTTTATTCCGCCATGATAATCACGTCCTCTTACAGGCCAAAGTGTGCATTATACAATGTGCTTTTTATTAAAAAGAAAGAAAAAAAAAAGGATTGGGTAGTAATAATATGAGAAAGATATAATTCTTATTTCATGCAGTTTCGAGCGAATGCTTGAGGTTCAAGACTATCTATCATGCTAAATCAAAATCATGCATTGTTCAGCCGTACAATAAGTATATATTATATTTCATCTTTTAATTGTTTCAGTCATTAGACTACAGCCATGCTGGGTCACCACCTTGAAGAACTTTTTGTCGAATGAATCGATCCCTGTACTTATTTTTTTGCAAATCTGGCACTTATTCTCTCGGACTCTCACTCTAAGTTAAGGAGACGTAAACACACCAACATAAATCAAGCGGTAATAGGGGATAAATACAGACACAAAGACAAAGACACATACTATAGGCTGCTTTCAGTTTCCGTCTACGAAATTCACTCACAAAGTTTTAGTCAGCTCGAAGCTATAGTAGAAGGCACTTGTCCCAAGATGCCACGCAGAGGGATTGAACTCGAAACGATGTGGTTGAGAAGGAACCTTCTTACCACACAGTCACGTCTGTGAAAATTATCATACAGTACAGTATAAACAGGAGATAGCATACAATGTTAGGTGGAAAACTAGATTAGTATCCGGTGAAATAAGCAGAGATGCTTTGTCCCATGCAGTAACTGCAAGCTCTTCTTCTGGGAGTCACAAAAACTATCGGAAAATCGGAGCTACTTGCGTATCATTAGCACGCATATCAGGGTCACAAACGTTTCGCACATTAGCTTGCAGGTTTCATTTGAGTGATGCAGAGTTCCATCTGCGGTCTCTTCTTGCCTATTTTTTACGTAATTTATCACAGCTATGTCTCACACGTACACACACACACTCGTGTTGTTTTAAAGACGGACAAGGCATATTATTTCTATACGATATTATATTGCGAATATAATTTTTGGCAATGCAAAAGCACCACTCGGCTTTCAACTGGAGCTTAATCTGCGAACTTAAAAAAAAACAAAAAAATCATTAGCAGATTTGGTTTACATTTCAAAGAATTTCTTCAACCCAAATCAATAGATTTCTGACTCAGGAGACATACATTTTGTGAGTGAAAACATTCGATTGAATCGATTCTATAACAAAATTGGTATTATTTTTATCGATTCCTAGAGGAAGGAGAAAGCAAAGACAACTTCTATTTGGATTTGAACTCATAAGTTAAGGGAAATTAAACTAAATATTCCAAGACATTTTGTCTGGTGATTTACCGATTCTGTCACCAAGTAGCCTCCATAAACAAGCAAATAGATATAAAAATAAATAGATTTAGAAACAAACCGAAAAATGTAAACATAACACAAAAATGTAATATATAAGTAAATCAATCAATCTCTTTTTTGGCTATTGCGAAGCATTGTGTTAGACGAACAGACCTACTACATTGATAAGAAACCTGAAACAAACACAAATTATTCCCCATTCGTAATGAATTGATTCAAAGTTGAAGTATTCGGCAACCCAAGCAAACGTATTTCTCTAAACGTATGAATAAACGAGAAAAAATGCAGTTTTTATGATTTCTGTTTTCATGAGATAAACTGCTATTACAGAAAGAAATAGCAACAACTAAAAGCAAACAAAACCAGGCATAACCAAAATAAATACATTTGCATAATGTTCATTCTTATATATAACTACATGCAGCATACCTATAAACACACACACACATAAATATATATATGATGTACATACATACACCCAGTAAAGTAACATTTTTGCGTTATTTTCTCTGTCCAGATTTAGTTCAAATGTTCAAATTTATTTGTACAACGAATTCGTACTTAATCATTAATTATTTTGTAGTTTAATTCATTAAAATTATAGATCATAAAATACATTGTAAAAATCTATTTATAATACGCTATAATATATAATGCACATTAGGTTTTCGCGCCTAAAACTGTCTTATAAACGTGTGAAACACGATATTGCCCAACGAGACAATATTGCTAGAAAAGTAGATATTCTACTACTATTATCCGATATATTAGTTTTTAATATATACCACGAAAAAATCTAAAAAATAAAGCTTTATTATTACATCGTTCTTTTTCTTAATATAATTGGATTGGGAAAACTTAAAAGTCCAATTACTCGTTATTTCTAATTTTAATCTTTACTTTCATACTTCGCGCACACACAAAGAAAAATGCGTACTTTATATGGAGCATTACAGTAGCTGATTTTGAAAGAAAATGGCAAATTACGGGAGGTGTCTCCCAGAAGTTGTCTAAATCATGAAAGATATTTCTTCATGTAGGGAACAGTTTTTGTATCAAATATCTTAAGATGGAAACATAATAATATTCAACCTTGAATTTTTTTTTATCAAGAATTGTTCAAGTATCTTTATTGGACCTATACAACATTTTAAACAATAAAATCCCTACGATTATTAACGTTTCTTAATCTTAGTTCTCGCATATATTAGTGAAACTCTCTTTTATAGAGGAAAGCCATGATTATGAGAATTATATTATTGACGATATTGACTTTATAGAATTTCAATTTCGACTGTTAACAACAAAAATTGATAGAGGGCCATTGTAATAAAGTAAGAACAAATTCTGGTTAGTGAACGTAACATGGAATGATCAGTAAAAATGTAAAAAAAATCTCCGGTGACGTTGATATCAACAGTAAGGACACGTACGATACTACCAGTTATCGTTAAGAAGTGCAGATGACTATTACTGGAACAATCATACATTCACTTTTGTTGTTGTTGGCACTCCGTCACCTACGACGTCGAGGGTTCCAGTTGATCCAATCAACGAAACAGCCTGCTCGTGAAATTAACGTGTAAGAGGCTGAGCAGTCCACAGACACGTGTACCCTTAACGTAGTTCTCGGGGATATTCAGCGTGACACAGTATGATAAGGCTGACCCCTTGAATTACAGGTACAACAGAAACAGGAAGTAAGAGAAAATTGTGGTGAAAGAGTACAGCAGGGTTCACCACCATCCCCTGCCGGAGCTTCGTGGAGCTTTAGGTGTTTTCGCTCAATAAACACTCACGACGCCCGGTCTGGGAATCGAAACCGCGATCCTATGACCGCGAGTCCGCTGCCCTAACCACTGGGCCATTGCGCCTCCACTAATACGTTCACTTAATCAAGGCTAAAAAGTAAAAAAGCAGCAAGAACAAAACGAACCCATGATGAACTCTCTACATAGTGGCTTGACCTTCTATAAATAGTCAAAACTCTCTTAAATCTGCGGACTAGCTTTTTTTTAAATGAAAAAAAAAAAAAAAACGCAGTAAAGCCAAAGAATTGCTTTCCATGAATCTGTTAATCGGAAGGTAATGCAGTGCACATTGTGCGTTGCAAGGCCTTCGAGACTTGTGATAGAGAGATAGAGATCCCGAAACCGGAAATCTAACCCAATGCTTGCAACAGAGTGGGCTCTGGTAAAAGATACCGAAGGTACCAGATGATGGTGGCTGCAGTTTAAGTCTACCAGCTATGTAGGCCATGAAGGAATTTGAACTTTGAACGCAAAGAATAAGAAGAAATACTTCACGGCATCCAGTCCGAAGTTTTTACTGCTTCGCAAATCCACCACCTTCAGTTGCTACTTTTTATCGACCGTGAAATGATGAAAGGCAAAATTGGTCTCGGTGAAATTTGAACTCAGAGCGCAGTAAGTCGGAACAAATATCATAAAGAAGTCTGTCCGACACTCAAACGACACTACCAATTCCTCGAATGATTAGGCCTAAGTGATGAAAGCCTTTTAAACTCAGACCAGCAAAATGTATACCATGAAATTATGATTAAGAAGCAAATGAAGGAATTATGGCAGACACGGCTGTGTGGTTAAGAACTCGCTTTGCAAACACATCGTTACCGGTTCAGTTCCACAGCTCGGTACTTTGAATAAGTGTCTTCTGCTATAGCCCTGGGGTCGACCGATTCCTTGCGAATGAATTTGGTTTACGGAAACTTTTTTTCGTTGCAATCATTGGACAACGGCCATGCTGGGGCGTTGTCTGGAAGGATTTAGTCCAATAGATCGACCCTAGCACTTATTTTATTGGTCTCATTTACTGAAACACTCAGTTATGGAGACGTAAACAAACCAGCACCGGTTGTCAAGCGGTGGTAGGGTATGATACAAACCACACACACACACATACATACATACACACACATGCACACATACACACACAACAGGGTTCTTTCAGTTTCCATCTACTAAATTCAATCACAGAGCGTTGGTCGGCCCGAGCCTATAATAGAAGACACTTGCCTAAGGAGCCACGCAGTGGGACTGTACGCGGAACCATGTGGTTGGGAACCTCAAAACATGCGGTAAGGAAAGAAACCTCTTACATATCTGTATGTGTGTGCGTGTGTGTGTGCTTTTGTGTTTGGTTTGTCCACACCACCGCTTAACAACTCGTGTCGGTCTGTTTACGTCCTTATAAAGACTCGGCGAAAGAACTCGATAGAATAAGTACCAGATTCAGAATAAATACTGGGGTCAATTTGTTTGACTTCGGTACTTTGTGCCACAGCATGACCACACTGCAATGACTGAAACAAGCGAGAGATAAAAGATAAAAGAACTCGAAGCTATTTTTAGAGTGTTTGAAGAGGGGAAAGTAGACAATACTGAATGTAGCTGCCAAAGTAGCATGAAAGCAAGAAAAATAAGTCGGTAAGTTGAACATTTACTCAACTGTCATACAGCCACGAACAAAGAAAAGAAAAATAATCAGAAAAAAAAACTCTTTTAGAATATTAAAAAAGTTGAAAACATTAATTTCTTTTGCATATATTGTTACAAATCAATAAACTAGTAAAGCATAAAACTGCATCCAATTAATTTAATTCGGAAAATCATATATGTATTATTTGTCTAGACATCAATGTATTTATATATGTATCTATATATCTGAATACTACGGTTTCGAATACTGAGGTGTTCTCGTGGCACATATTACTAAGAATAATCGAGAAATTTCTGTAGATATATCCGACGAGCTTCCGCACAATTTTCGTTCACCAAATTTATTGAAACGAGCCTAGTATAAGTTTCCCCTTAAAAACGTTTGGAAAGAGTTTAAGATAATTGACTATAACCACCTCTTTTTTGTGTCTCTCTTTGTCCTTGTCTTTCTTTCTCTACCCCTTTATATAGATAATATATTATACATATACATACATACATTTACACACACACACACGTACATATATCAGAGTCAGTTATTGTAAAGTAACATTATGATGACGCGCACCATTTCCTTCCTTTTTACGATGGCTATGGAGTTGGTACTGACAGATGTAAGAGATGTTGCTCCCAGGGAGCGTGGTTTTATTGATGCTATATTTGTCATAGCGCTGACGGATGAGCTGCTATAGCAATGTCGACTGCCCACTAATGTCAAAAATAGTTGCAGATACAGATAAACCGTGATTGACAAATGTGGTTTAGCAGGACAGTTTAAAGTATTGTGCTACCAATTCGGCATTTTGCTGAGACTTTTAAGGCCTGTCCAAGTGAATAAAATGCTATTAACAAGAATGGAGAGATTAAAAGACATTTTCGTAGGTTCCTACGAAAGCAGCTCGGTCTACCGACAGACTTCACGAAAGTGAGGCTGCGCAGTGCTATTGTAAACTTCAGTAGCCGGGACCATCAGTGGTGGATGATTTTAAAGTAGTAAAAGTCAGCTGCCATATAATGCTAAGAAACTCGGCGGAGTATATTGTTTATACGACCCTCCCAAAAGTGTTGAAAGGAAGAAAATACATCGTAGAGAACCTGCTGAGAAGGTAGAGACCATTCTGGAAAGGAAAGAAGTAGTACGTGCAGTGCAGAATAAGCAGATGGAAGCCAGACGGAGATGGAACAGACGGATATCCCACCAGAATAACAAAGGTCAGCGCAAAGAAATTCGTCAAATTGAAGAGGTAGTAGGTTAGGAAGTCAATGAGCATGAGCAGAATGGGCAGCAGGGGAGACAACTAAGTAAAGGAGGCTACCTTGGAACGATTTATAGAGAAGGGCATCAGCCATGCCATGATTCCTATTGAGAGCAACATATAATATGTTTTTATTCCCGGTCAGTATTATATACCGTGGTTGAAGTGCTGCTGAATGACATCGTGTGGATGTTATGCCACCATGGAGTATGTTTCGGCAAAATGTAAGTCACCCCTTGTGGAATATTCCTAGAGACGAAACTAAGTCCTAACTGCACTGTTACTGCATTAAAAGAACAATGCAGCAACGTCAATACACAGATGATCAACACAAAATTAGACTTAGGTGTTTTCCACAAGGAGAGTGATATAGGACAATGCAAGAGTGCAAACAAAAGACAACCAGTACCCAGACTTCCGTATGGTACTAATGATTTGAAGGGTAAATGTATTAGGAAAAGTAATATGAGATAAGCATATGAAGAGAAGTACTTAACATGAAAGACATGCGAAATCGTGTGAAGCACGAGGGTGGCCGCTAACGATACTTCCAGTAGTGGTGAGATGTTGTGGGGTTTGTTGCTAGGCGCATTACGTTTAACTGGCTGGTATGAGACCTAGGAAGGAAAGCAAAGCAGTTATTTGTAAGCTAGAGAGGGAGAAGCATATAATGCTTCATCATGGCTATTACAGACGTATATAAGAGAAAGAACAAAATAACAAGCAAAGGACGAATATTCAGCGAGTAGTAAAATAAAATAGTTTGGTTGAAGTGGTTATGACTACATAGTGGTAATAGCTTTATAGTGGCTATAGTTGCCGCAAAGTTGAATTGGTTACAAAAGTTATCAACCTTAATTAATTCATTTCTAAAAGTACCTTGTCACATTGCTTAGTGTTCCTGCTGTTGTCTATAGGTTTTGCATAACCAATGTTGTGGAAAGTTTATTCACTCTGAAATTACTGTATCAAATGAATTTGACAAAATGCTTCATGTTTCAATGGATTTTTACTTTTGAGCAATTCTAATGATTTAGCAGGAAATTCTATCATATAAAAGTGAAAGTCGTTCAGCTGAGAGGATTTAATGAAAATTTCGTTTCTGCAAAATGTTCAATCAAACGTGTAATGAGAATTAAACTGAAAGGGTTATTGTGAAGTCTAAAGTTCTTGCAAGCACAAATTACTGCTGTGACATTGTCACCTTTGTAATAAGACAAATGAACAATCGATCTTCAGAAAATTCTTATACACATATTAATACATATAAATGCTATTATAAAAGCCCCGTGTACATAATTTATGAAGACACGAATAACATGCAAAACCTTCTAATTAAATGTTAAAAGAATTAATTTAAAAGTTCCAGTCGTCTCGGATAAATCCGTATCTAAAACAGACTAGACATACAGTCATAGACGCACAGCAATCCAGCCACCTATCTACACACATGCGTTCACACATACATACATACATACATACATACATACATACCACACCCATATATACATACACGTAGACACGGACTTATGTTCACATAAATTCACGCGTACATATTCTCAGATATCATTATATACAGGGCATATAAGAAATATTTTATGAAACTACATAATCTTGTGCCTCTCAGTATACTAACAAGGTTATGATTTCCAGAAATATTAACCACGTTATTAGATTGTATTTTTGCAGTATTTATACCATTGATAAGTTATGTACTGTCAGAAAGTATGTACTGACAGTACATCGATGTACTGTCAGAAACATTTTGTGAAACGCCCTCAGCATTGAAGGAAAGCTAACTGCACTAATGAATAACCTTATTAAAACAAATGAACCCCACCCCTAAAGTATACAATCCTAATTATAAAATATCCAGCTTGTTATATAAGGCCTAAAGCTAAAGCTACTCTGAAACAGAAAGTAGAGGTTAAACTAAACTCTCCTGTCACTGCTTTATACACAGGAGTCAGTCTGAGAAAATTAAGGGAATATGCAACAGATACAAGGGGGTGCTGAAAAGTTCCTGGCTTTGGGTAAAAGAAAATACTGGAGGACCAATTAATTATGATTTTATCCAACATATTCCCCTCCCAGATTGACACACATATTGCAGCAGTCCTTCAGTTTTTCTAAGCCCTGTAAAAGACCTCAGAAGGTGGGGTCCTCCTATCAGGCCTTTCGTGATAGCCTTAAAACCGGGAACAACACCCTCTCGTGTATATATATATATATATATATATATATATATATATATATAAAGGATGTGTTATAACACTATTCCAAATATACAAACACAGCCATACCAACGATCCAACATACCTCCATCATCAGCTGCCCCACGGATATCATTATGATTTCGCCACCTGGGCAGTCCCATTCAAAGGAGTTCTGAAAAGTTCCTGGTTTTGGGTAAAAGAAAATACAGGAGGATCAGTTAATTGTGATTTTATTCAACATATTCCCCCTCTCAGATTCACACACTTATTGCAGCAGTTCTTCACTTTTTTCTAAGCCCTGTAAAAGAACTCGAAAGTTCCAACCAGGCCTTTCGCGATAACCTTAAAGCCAGGAACTTTTCAACATCCTCTCGCATATATGTATGTATATATGTATATATATATATATATATATATATATATATATATATATATATATATATATATACATATATATATACATACATACATATATACATATATATATACATACATACATATATACATATATATATATATATATATATATATATATATATATATATATATATATATATAATGTACATACATACATACATATACATACATATATATATATATATATATATATATATATATATATATGCATACTTATATATATATGTGCGCGTGCGCGTGCATACACACGCACACACACACTCATATGGACACACAAGGGAGTGCTGAAAATTTCTGGATTTGGGTAAAAGAAAATACATGAGTGTCAGTTAATTATGATTTTATTTAAACATTCTTCTCTCAAATTCACACACTTTTCAGCACACCCTCATATAATAACAAAACTTCGTTCAAAATAACACGAAATATAAACTTACTCAAGACGAGCCAGAACAAGAACATTCACTATAAACAGCTCATGAATTTACAGGAGGAGCTGAAAAGCTCCTAAGGGTTACTAAAAAGGAACATTCAAAGAGGTTAACAGGAGGAGAAATGTTCAAGTTATCATAAATGGGTGGCGGTTCAGAAAATTAAATACATCTCGCTATGGAAACAAATCCCCATAACTGATAGAGAACATCAATAGAAGTTAAGAAACATTAACTAAACCGTAAACAGAGAGCTTGCTGGTTATCATTAAGTTCACCCTCGACATCTGCGTTATTTGGAAAGATACTTCTAAATAATCTAAATTTGCAATAATAGTTGTTTATATCCAGTTACCAGAAACACGTCTTTAATACAGAAATTATGCTGACGAAGTGTAAATGCAAATATAAAAATGATACTGAAAAGTGCGAAAAACTAATTCCCTTTTCCTTTCGCACGCAGACAGGAATGTAACAGGTTTATTATATTTGAAATTCTTTTATATGATAATGATGCTACCGCTGCTGCTGCTGCTACTGCTGATAATAATAATAATAATAATAGTCATAATAATTTTTTTTTCACACTACTGTAATAATAATAATTATTTTAATCGAAGTGATGATAATTAAGAAAAATGTATATAAAAAAACAAAATAAAAACGAAAATCATCGCCACCTTTGAAAGAATAACAATAATTGAAAAAAATAATAAAAATGCGAGTAACAAAGGGATTGCCCACTAAAGACTACTGTGTCCTAATTCCTGCATATTTACATATAATCATTGAATGGAATTGCAGATGCTATGCTATGCTCCGTGAGATTGCTGACAGTTAATAAGTATAGAGCATTTGATGGTTATACATATAAAAAACAACATCTATCCATGCTAATTACAAAATACTGCACTCATATACACAAGCACACACACGTATCTATTTTAACCACTGCTATTTTAACCACATATTTCCCTTTCGGCGTAGGGACAAAAGTGAAATCACCAAGTTGGTTAGCCACGTATGGGTTTTGAAGTCTAACGCCACATCACATACAATCAATCAGAAAATAGTTGAAAAGTCAACGGATCAAAAATGTAAGTTATGCGTAGCTGAAAGATCACGGATCCTTTCCTCATCTAAGAACTCCACCGTACTGCTGAATTCCAGATCTGAAATTTTCAGAGGATGTAAACACATGTATATATATGTTCTTGTTGGTGAATTGGAAAATATCACCCTCTCCGAATTGAGCAGCTGCACTGCAGACTCTAGGCACCTACCTATTCAGCCTTCAGACTACGGTTAAAGGGAACTCTAATTCTCTCCCCACTTTTTTCTTTTTCATTTCTTCTTTCTTTTGCCTTTTCCATCGTTTTCCGCTGTTTTCAACCTTCCACCTTTAACATTTTTTTCTTGCCTTTTTTCGTACTTTCTCTTATTCTATCGTCTGTTTTAGCACGTTATGCCATGTGGGCATAGCCTGAGTATTGTGTGAAGGCACCAGATGTGTTATAAAATACTCTCTAAGTAGTTTTCCTCACATAAAGCTATTAGCAGTTCATAAAATATATATACTGTGTTTATCAAACAATATTTATAAGACGGAGTACTTTTTGTTGATCATACCTTCACGGAGCAGTATACTACACACACACACACACACACACACACACACACACACACACACATGTATTAGAGTTATGACATTTTGATTTTTTGGAAGTAAACAATTTCCTATATAAAAAATCGGTGAACAATTTTATATCTGTAGGGAAAATAACCTTTATTTTAAGTTTTTTTTAAAAAAACGTCACCCCACTTTTGACCCAAATCATGAAAAATTCTAGTGGTGGTGGTGGTGGGTTCATAATCCTTCTCAAGTTTTTACCAAACTTGGTGTGCTGGCTTAATGCAACGCAGAAGCAGTATATCTCAAATTTCAGCTTTCAAGTTTAGGAGTTATAAACTTTTTAATTTGTTACCACTTAGGCCCTACTTTAGGAAATATCCTCTTCCTCTAATTTTTATTTCTGTGACGCTAAAATCTCTGACTATATTAGGTGTTCTTCCGAATAGTAGGCTTATCCAACTAGAGTATCTAAAATAATATCTCATAAAAGAAGTGCTTGTGTCACTCAAAGAAACAAAAAAAATCTGGACGAAGAATCCTGTGCAATTTCAAGACTCACACAGGAAAAGAAGACCTGTTCCTCTAGAAGAGCATTCTTTGGAAAACAATTGCAAGATACCAATGAAACTCCAAACTGTTGGTCGCTTCCTATTACTTGGAGGTACCATCAAATGAAGGAAAGAAAGAACAAAGGAAATTTCGAAAGAAGTAACTTTTTTATAGTAAAAGAAATTCAATTTCCCATATTTATCAATTCAAAATGTACAAGCAAAAATAGAAAATGTGCTGAATACCTACGATGAATGTGTTAAACGAGGAAAATACGATTCATTGAAAGGAAGTTTTGACATCACAAAAGAAAACGGTGAATAGCTATGCGATGAGGATAGAAGGTTATATTATCTTCAAATTGAAAGCAAAGGACAGGTTGGGTATGCAACTGGAAAATCAGCCAGTTCCAAAAAGTGTCTACCTATCCAAAAGAAGAAAAGTGTCCTTAATGCTAACTTCAACCAGAGCAACTACCGTGTCATCGTCAACATCTGAAGCAGAGACTGAAAGTGAATATCAAGAGTCCGAAAAATCAGATGAAGAATCCACACAAACAAGGAGGAAGTATAGCAAAATTGGAACTGCAACCAAGTTAGTAATACCTTCCAAGCTATGAATCCCAAAAGAAGCAACAGTTTATCGACAATTGCCTCAAATGGAATCAATGTCGAGACTCCTTCCCAATCTGGTATTTACAGATCGGCTATCAGAGAAGCTGTTAAACTAAAGAAGAAAATGGAGAAAACACTACATTTAGAAAACTGGTCATCGCATTTTGATGGTAAAGGTATTGATGACCAAGAACACCAAGTGCTAGTCTTACAGACTGAACAGAGAGAAGTTAAGTTAGAAGCATGCCAATTACCTAACGGGAAAGCCGATGCTGTTGTGAAAGGAATAACAGCTATTTTAGATGAATACAATTAATGGAACTGTGTAAAGATGATTGTCGCTGATACAACGAGTGTGAACACTGGGAAAAGAAATGGCATTGTATATAGATATTATATATATATATATATAAATATATAATATATATATATATAACAATATTCTTGTTTAAGAATAATAAATTTGTACTCTACAAAAGTATGGTGTAACCCAACAGATTAATGGAAAAATTGGTTTTATTATAACTGAACATAAAAACAAACATTATCTCTCTCTCTCTCTCTCTCTCTCTCTCTCTCTCTCTCTCTCTCTCTCTCTCTCTCTCTATCTATCTGTCTGTCAGTCAGTCAGTCAGTCTGTCTGTCTGTCTGTCTGTATACACACATACATATCTATCTATCTATCTATCTATCTATCTATCTATCTATCTATCTATCTATCTATCTATCTATCTGTCTATCTGTCTATCTATCTATCTATCTATCTATCTATCTATCTATCTATCTATCTATCTATCTATCTATCTATCTATCTATCTACCTATCTCTCTCTCTAACTCTCTCTCTCTCTTTATATATATATATATATATATATATATATATATATATATATATATATATATATATATATATATATACATACATATATATGTATATATATGTGTATAAATATATACATATATATATATATATATATATATATATATATATATATATATATATATATATATATGTTAATTCTCTAAATGAAGTATTAACAGTAACTGCACGATAAAGTGTAGTATATTGCCACTTAAGTGTGGCTGACCCCTAGGGGTGGATGTTACTGTTGCTTTTAGCCCCAGGAGGACATCTCCTCCAGCTGGCTTATCGACACACGACTGTGTCCTGTTTGCCAAGGGAAGTTATCCCTCTCACCATGATCTGTAGCACGAACGGATCCGGATTTCAGGGTTATTTCCCTTCGTCGGCGTTCGATAGCCACTGACCTTGGTGAGAGAGACAAAATCCTGGCAATCTTATATCTACTTTTCCAGTGAAATTCTTCACTGATATCGAAAAGGTGAAAACAAGCAATGTTAATTCTCTAAATGAAGTACTAACAGTAACTGCACGATAAAGTGTAGTATATTGCCACTTAAGTGTGGCTGACCCCTAGGGGTGGATGTTATTGTTGCTTTTAGGACGCAGTCGTGTGTCGATAAGCCAGCTGGAGGAGATGTCCTCCTGGGGCTAAAAGCAACAGTAAAATCCACCCCTAGGGGTCAGCCACACTATACTACACTTTATCGTGCAGTTACTGTAAATACTTCATTTAGAGAATTAACATTGCTTGTTTTCACCTTTTCGATATCAGTGAAGAATTTCACTGGAAAAGTAGATATAAGATTGCCAGGATTTTGTCTCTCTCACCAAGGTCAGTGGCTATCGAACGCCGACGAAGGGAAATAACCCTGAAATCCGGATCCGTTCGTGCTACAGATCATGGTGAGAGGGATAACTTCCCTTGGCAAACAGGACACAGTCGTGTGTCGATAAGCCAGCTGGAGGAGATGTCCTCCTGGGGCTAAAAGCAACAGTAACATCCACCCCTAGGGGTCAGCCACACTTAAGTGGCAATATACTACACTTTATATATATATATATATATATATATATATATATATATATATATATATATATATATATATGCGTGCGTGTGTGTATGCCTCGTGTTCCGCTGTGGTAAATCTTGCTGCCATATGAAAATCTGTAAGGAGAAACAGATATTCCAATTGATTTCCATTGAATTCATTGAATTCCTCGTAACGTAGAAATCAATGGAAAAAATAGGTCTCACATACGAATTCCATCTTACAAAAAGTTATTCAGAAACACAATTGTTTGTAACGTGAGGGATGACCCAGCGTAAAACCAGTCTAATCTACCTCCATAACCAGATGGCGGTGGCCACTACTGCAATAGTTACAAGAGGATCTGCAAAACACAATTAGGTCTGCATTCCTGCATGAAATGACACAGCAAAACATCGAACTGTGAACATTACGGCTGTATGCAGCTGAACCCTCATCCACCGAAGCAACGTGAGTTCAATGGAATTACGCACATATGTATAAGTTCATGTGTTTGTGTCTCCATCTACATGGTTCTCGATTGTATACACACAAACATATATATTTGTTTGTGTTTGTATGTATCTGTGTGTTGTACATAATATATATATATATATATATATATATATATATATATATATATATATATATATATATATATATATATAGGTGCAGGAGTGGCTGTGTGGTAAGTAGCTTGCTTACCAATCATACGGTTCCAGGTTAAGTCCCCCTGCATGGCACCCTGGACAAGTGTCTTCTACTATAGTCTCGGGCCTACCAAAGCCTTCTGAGTGAATTTGGTAGACGGAAACTGAAAGAAGCCCGTCGTATATACATATATATATATATATATATATATATATATATATATATGTTTGTATGTTTGTGTCTGTTTATCCCTCCACCATGGCTTGACAACCGATATCAGTGTGTTTACGTCCACGTAACCTAGCGGTTCGGCAAAAGAGACCGATAGAATAAATACTAGGCTTACAAAGAATAAATCCTGGAGTCGATTTGTTCGACTAAAAGGCGGTGCTCCAGCATGGCCGCAGTCAAATGACTGAAACAAGTAAAAGAATATATATAGACTGTGTATAACATAGTACTCATAATGTTTTAAATGCAGTAAAAGATATATTTCTTCCTAGTTCTCCTGTGTGACCCCTCTGTCCGGCATTCGCCATGATAGATCACTAGCCACAACACATTCTTTATTTTCTTTCCTTGTTTCTCTCCTTGTTTCTTTCTGTGTTCCTTTCTGTAGAAGAACGTAGGTTCGAAACTTTAAAGACTTTTTCACTTTCCGAGCGTTAAACTAATACATCTTCGTCTTTTGTTTTGTTTTGTGAATTCTCCCCCGCCCCCGTATATATATATATATATATATATATATATATATACATATACATTCATATATATTCAAATATGCATAGACACACGCACGTATAAAGACCACTTATCAATTTACTGGTGTTTTTTAGATAGATATTTAAGTCATTTGTATTGACTAGTAGTTAATCTGTCACTCTAAAGGAAATGGAACTCTGTAGTTGTGACATGAATCTTTGCATGTGAATATGTGTGTGTATTTACACACACGCACACACACATGCACGTGTGTATGTGCTTCTGAGCGTGTGCATTAATGTGTCTACATGTGCCTACATGTGCCTTTCTATATATATATATATATATATATATATATATATATATATATATATATATATATTTATATATATATTTATATATATATATATATATATGCATGTATGTGTTTACTCTTATATAAGTATGATTATACATGTCAGAAACCTATTGAACTATATATATGTTAACTTTGAGCAATCATTTTAAATGAAATCATTTTCAACCGAATATCACACATTCTTTCAATCCCTATTGTTAATTTAAATAACATATTATAAAGCATTGTATTTGTGCCATAAAATATATCTACAATTAGAAAATATGCACATGGCAATTCTCTTTTAAACAACTTTCTCTGTTTCGATCGAATCATAGCATGAAGATAACAGCATGATACTATCTATCTATAAATTTGTTCTTAAAATACAGATTATGTTGTTGCAGCTAATGCATTGTATTTCGGCAATGAGAAAACGAACGACATGTTATAGACAATTTACTAAACCACGAAGAAAAAAAAAAAAAAACCCAGAACAAAAAACAAAACAAAAAAACCAAAGTAAAAGAAAAAAAACAACATTGATAACGAATTCTCGAAGAAAACAAGAATAATATTAATTATCTATTTGATCTATTTAACGTGATTTCACCTATTATAGTCTCCAGTCAAGATATGGCATACATATGTAAAGATAACGAAAGTAAATTAATAGAATATAGTTGGAATGAAATTATTCTATACTTCTGTGCATACATTACATGAATACATGTATATATTTGTGTAAATGTATGTATGTATGTACATATGTGTGCATGTATATATATATATATATACATATACATGTATATATATATATATATATATATATATATATATATATATATATATATATATATATATATATATATATATACATATACATATACATACATATATATATATATATGTATATATATATATATATATATATATATATATATATATATATATATATATATATACGTACATGCATATATATATATATATATATATACACATACATACATACATATATATATATATATATATATATATATATATATATATATATATATATATATATATATATATGCACATATTATTTTGTATCATATTGTATGTGTATAAGTGATTACATACATTCATACTCATAAATAAACGCATATATTTGTACGTATCTATCTAGCTATTTTCCTCTGTAGATGTGTGCACACACACTAACATACATACATACATACATACATACATGTGTCAAAACCTCTGTAAAACGTATGAAAAACCAGAGCAGACATGATTTGTGACAGAGAAAAGCAGAGTAATAGCAATCAATTGTTCGAAATACGTTAACATAATGTTAGAACTAAAAAAGAAAAAAAAGCTAACAAAATATCTATGCCGTGCAAATAAAAGATTCTGCAAATACTGCGTTTAGACAATAATTTTTGATTTAAACCTGTAATTATTGGGACAATTGGTTATGTAACTAACTGCCTCAAAGACAATCATGAGAAGATGTGCTTCACAAAACCAGAAAGGACATGGCTAATTAAGAAATTACAATTAGAAGCCATTAATCGAGTTAGAAACACATACAAAACATTACAGCAGTTTAGCCGGTAGTATGTATACACGTATAGAGAAACAAACATATGGGTGTAACACTCATACACACATGCGAATTCGCACAAGCAAAAATATACATACAAACACATATGCACATACAACTATATGAAGACAGCTTACTACATGCATACATGCATACGTGTACACATACGGGGAATTTGACTATGTGACTAACTACCATAGTAATAATCTTGAGAAATCTGGGATTCACAAAGGCAGATAAAAAAAAAAAACATGCCTAATTTGGAAAATTACAACTTTAAGCTGTCGAGAGTGTTGTCAAAATATGTAAAACGTTTATAAAGCTTAGTAATAAGATCCGCAAAAGCAACAGCATCCATGTCTCCACCCGTATCCACATGTCAATATACATATGCATACATGTACGCATTCATACATGTGTGCATGCATACGTATGTAAATGTATATATATATATATATATATATATATATATATATATATATATATATATATATATCGTTTTTGGATTTGGTTTGCAAGATTTTTTATGTGATTTCGTGTGTTGAAGCATATTCTGTTGTGTCTGGGGAGAGTCATTTTCTTATTGTGCCTTACAATTTAACACACTCACCGGTAAAATTTCCACTTATTTGTTATTTTTATTTTCCTAAAATTTTCGTTGCGTCTTGCTACCTTTTCAATAGTCTCTCTCTCTCTCTCTCTCTCTCTCTCTCCCTCTCTCTCTCTCTCTCTATATATATATATATACATTCTTTTATTCTTTTACTTGTTTCAGTCATTTGAATGTGGCCATGCTGGAGCGTACTGCCTTAATTCTTCGAAACGCCGGAGTTTTAATGGTGGCAGCTGATGAAGGGGATGTTTCTATGTGGCCTGCTTGTTTGTTGCACCTTGTTTACCATTTTGACCTTGTTCTTTTGCCACGTCATGTACCCAGTTATGTATCTATATGTACATGTAGATGAACGTATATACATACATGTACATATATATGCATATACTCATATATTGTTTGTATATATATATATATATACATACATACATATATATATATATATATATATATATATATATATATATATATATATGCATACATTCTTTTATTCTTTTACTTGTTTCAGTCATTTGAATGTGGCCATGCTGGAGCACCGCATCGTAGGGCTTTAAGTCAGAGAAATAGATCCGAGGACATCTCTTAAGCTTAGTACTTATTCTATCAATAGCTTTTGCCGAATCGCTAAGTTACGGGGACGTAAACACAGTAACACCGGTTGTCAGTGATGGGAGGACAAACACAGGCGCACACACATGCATGCGCGCGCGCACACACACCTTGAGAGAGCCGAACAATGGTATAAACACAAGCCAGAAGGAGTAATGGAAAACGAACATTACAAAATACTCTGGGATTTGAAAATGCAGTGTGACCAAGTCATAGAGGAAAGAGGACCGGATATTGTACTCATCCATAAAGATGAAAAAGAAGTAAAGATAATAGATGTTGCAATACCAGGCGATTCTAGGGTGAAATGTAAGGAAACAGAAACGAGATCGGAAAGGTATGGGGTATGAGGAAAGTAAGGTGATATCAGTGGTAATTGGAGTATTAAGAGCAGTTTCCAAGGGCTTTGAAAAACATATTAAGAATATTGGGGCTGCTGTCAGGCTTGAGGTGATCCAGAAGACAGCATTGTTGGGTACAGTTCGCATTCTAAGGAGAGTATTGTCTCTTTGAGTTACAGGAGAAGGCACTACTTGAAACCTTTGGTGATTTGTTATTGCCTGCTTTCAAGTAAAGAATAACCGGTAATTAAGAACTATCTGTGAGTCTTTCAGGATAATAATAATAATGATAATAATAATGACACCGACAAAATGTGCTGAGTGCCTTTCTTTTTGTCTACTCATATGTATATGTATGCATGTGTGTGTGAGTGTGTGTGTATTTATGTGTATGTGTGTGTATGTGTGTAGCATCTAATATGCAACATGAAAGTTGCATCATAACCGAAACAGTATGTAGGCATACACGGATGCAAGCATCACAATATGGTTAAGGAATTCGGTTTGCAATGTAGACCTCGGTTAGTGAAAGAAAAAAGATATACATACATACACGTACTTACTAAAAGATTATTTTTCATAGATTTTTTTTTTAATAGCATTGATTGAAGATCAAACATATGGCTAATCTCAATTGTGTGTAAGTCTTCAAAAGCTTTTGTTGCTTCAAATGTTGCCTGTAAAGTTACCATGTTTTAAATTTGAATAACATAAATCAGCCTTCATCTGAATTCCCCATTTCTTGCTTTCGACTGATCCAGTGCTTACCTTGTGATGGTCATGGTTCACTTTATTTCTCTATCAATCACATACATACATACATACATACATGCATGTACAGTTGTTGTTGGCACTCCGTCGCTTACGACGTAGAGGGTTCCAGTTGATCCGATCAACGGAACAGCCTGCTCGTGAAATTAACGTGCAAGTGGCTGAGCACTCCACAGACACGTGTACCCTTAACGTAGTTCTCGGGGATATTCAGCGTGACACAGTGTGACAAGGTTGACCCTTTGAATTACAGGCACAACAGAAACAGGAAGTAAGAGTGAGAGAAAGTTGTGGTGGAAGAGTACAGCAGGGTTCACCACCATCCCCTGCCGGAGCCTCGTGGAGCTTTAGGTGTTTTCGCTCAATAAACACTCACAACGCCCAGTCTGGGAATCGAAACCGTGATTCTATGACCGCGAGTCCGCTGCCCTAACCACTGGGCCATTGCGCCTCCAGTACATACATGAATACATACATACATACATACATACATACACACAACATATATGTATGTATGTATACACGCACACACATATGTATACATGAAACATTGATAAACTGAGTTGAAAGTGTTTTAGAAAGTTACTTTAATTCAAAGCATTTTTAGTTTTATTCAGGATGGAAGGCATCACCTCTGAGACAAGCGGGAGGGAGAGATCGAAGATGGCATTCTCAAACTGGATACCTAGTCTGAATGCTTGCAACGTAGTGGACTCTGCTTAAAATATCTAAGGTGCCAGGTGATGGCTTTTGCTTACGGATTAAGCTTACCACCTAATTTGGCCATGGCGGGTAAAGCCAGGATAACTAATGCAAGCCATCCGGTCTGATGTTTTTACTGTCCGGTTAATCCATTATCTCCGAAATAAAGAAGTGAAAACGTGAAAAGAATGCTTTTGTTTCTCCTTTTTTTTTTATTTCTGACTAGCATTTTAGTGGCTTTCTCTAACACTTTCAGGTGTAAGTCAGTCTCTGTATGTGCGTATATATATATATATATATATATATATATATATATATATATATATATATATATATATACGTACGCATACGCGTACACATGCACAGACCCACGCATAAAGATACACAAACACACACACGGACACATATACAAAGACGCGCACACGCACACACACCTACACATAATGACACACAAACACACGCACGTACACACACACATATATACATACCTATGCACACATACATATTCACATACATACACGTACATACACACAAACGCATGCACACCCGCACATACATACACACACACATATGGAAGTTGACTGTGATTTCAAATTCCATCAAATTTCGACACTAATTCAAATAGCGACCAAAATGCAGATTTTGTCGTTATTTATACCCGAAAAATTCTATAAAATGTACGGAGGTGGGGAGAGATTTATTTATATGAGATGATTTCAGTAATTTTGGCTTGCTGTCAGATTGTCGTAGTAAATTAAATTTTACTTTTTTGAAGTTGAAAAGGCCTTTAAATAGCTGTAGAGAAGAAATAAAATAGTCTATAAATAGTAGTTAATTTATTTTTGATAAAATAGGGTAGTAATGGAGTTTGGTTATATGACTGCTACTCATAATTGGAATCTAATGGTCATTTAAAGTTGAAACCTAAAGGTCATTTAAAGATGAAAGCGGGGAAGTGGATGACTATGGAGAAAAGTGTGTGTTGAAAGGGTGTATGTGTGTATACTTGTTACTGTGTCAGTTGTTATGTAGATATTTATATATGTTTGTATATATTGAACCCTTACTGCTTAGGAAAGTGTCGATAGAAACGCTAATGTGTATTGAAAGGGATGTATGATTGTGTGAGCGTGCCTGCTATGGTGTGCTAGACGCTACCTAGGTGTGTATATATGCTTGTATATATTGAATCCTTACCACCCAGGAAAAAATGCTGATAGAAATCTTAGCATGGCAAATTAAGTATGAGTAGTTGAAATAAGTTGTTTAAATGAGAAGTACAAGCAGTATAAAGGATAAAGAAAACAAACTATAAGATAGGGAAGGATGAAACCTTAAGAACAAAACCCAGGAATACAGTTTCTCATAACAGATGAAGTAAATAAGTATAAGAGTAATGCAATATAAACCATACCACATCGTTGAGTTGATTCTCGATGTTCGAAACACCGCGTTGCTCAAAGGTCTCAAAGAATCAAGTGTGTTGCGAACATACATCTTTTGAAAGAAGACGTTGTTCTCTGGATTCAAAATACAAGAGCGATTAGCATATTCGTGTTCGAATCAGCCGGAACGTATTAAAAATGAATACGTACGTCGTTATCTTGATCCTCGCTATTCTCTGGGCACATAAAGATTTATTGTGAAATATAATTCGTTTTACCAATACATAAACAGACACTCATTGTGTTTATGGGGTGAGTGTAGGATTACGCACACACACACACACCACACACAGACACACACATACACACACCCACAAACTGTTTATGGGAAACATTTTGAATATGCAAATAAAGCTCCTATTCTAATATGCTGGCCACAGTCTAATGATGCTGACTGGTGAAGCAGTTTTTCGAGATTATACGTAAGGATTATATACAAGGAAGTAAACCTTCACAGAAATATGGATAAACCCCCATAAACACGATGGATTATGAACTTTGAGGTTCATACTTTTCTCTATATCAAATTTACTCTCTACATCTCCACTTAAAAGTCTCCTGCGTATATATCTTGTCTCCGATGACAGAATGAAAATACCCAGTATATGGAAATGTGGATCAACACATTGATCCATTACCTGGGGTATCCCAGAAACAGCTGTAAGGCATTATTTACTTTTGATTACCTCGACTCACCATTAGAATAATTTCAATGATCTGATAAGCTTATCCTGCCTTGGTTTTGTTTCCTCCTCCTTTAACTTATACTCGCTGACTCGGAAGTAGGCCACAGATCCCCAACGTTAGCCCCGTTGTGAACTTGGCTCACAATAGCTTATCAATTGGCGCACTCATACATAGTACCTATTAGTTTAGATTACCAGTGGACTAAACACTTCCTATTCTCTCTCTCTCTTTCACCCCCTCTCTCTCTCTTTCACCCCTCTCTCTCTTTCATCCCCTCTCTCTCTTTCACCCCTCTCTCCCTTTCACCCTCTCTCTCTTTCACCCCCTCTCTCTCTTTCACCCCCTCTCTCTCTTTCACCCCTCTCTCTCTCTCATTATAAATATATATTAAATAATACAACGAATAGTTTACACCTGGTAGCTTACTTTCACAGTGTTCGTTATGTATATGATAAATGAAAGATAGAAAATGGAATATGCGAGAATTTATTATTAATCACGACAATTATTTCGACACATCTAGCATTGATTCCTCACAGGTCGGACACTTAATAACCGACTCAGGAGCATCCGGCAGTGCAGATGTGTCTCATCGGATGCTAAATAGGCACAACTCTTTAAAATAACAGTTCCGCAATGTATCTTCTCATTTTGTAGAAAGAAAAGCAACAAAACGAAGGAAATGTCTTCATTTACATAGAAGCGACAGCAAGAGGAGATAACGCAAGGTTGTTCATATATATTCATTTAGGGTTGACTGTTTGAAAAAAGAGTGCTCAATACAATAGTTGAGATTAAAAATATTTTAGTCAATTTTTTGCTACTATGAGTTTCCCTTGTGGGTAAATAAAATCTACAGGCAAGTTACAGCCAATCGCAACTGATCTGAAGACCCTATGCACCCACAAGTAAAACTCAGAGTTGCAAGTGACTGACTCAACTAAAAGGATATATATATATATATATATATATATATATATATATATATATATATATATATATATTTGAAGGAAAGAACACGAACACAAACATTAAGAAGAAAGGGGAGAAAAAGGAAAAGAAAAAATGAGATGACTAAAACCGAAACCCCAAACCACCAAACAAAAAACAGAAAACTCAAATATGGAGGCTCCAATGGAATCCGAAACTCTAGAGGAAAGAAGAAATTTGGAGTGAACTCAAGGACTTGCAAATTTTATCTGCAAGGCAAATGTTGGCATGGGGAAGACGGTACAAACTGCCGATTTGTTCACCCGAGATCCCGCCAAAACTACAGGGGCCTTAAGGAGAAATACTTCCCTGAAGGAAGGCACCAATCGCCTCTAAAGGAAAAATATACAAATGCAATGCGCTCTTCAGATGTTATGTGCAAGGCAGCAGCTGACCTGTCTACATCAAGAGCAAACAAGGAACCTTGCTCAGCACTGCGCAAGGCCACCACAATCAACGGACACAGGATGACCTCCCCTAATGCCTGCACAGTCGTCACGCCAATAATTTTACTAAATATTGGGGGCCTGTTGCATCACAACAACAAAAGCAAAGTTTTTCCTCAGAGACCTTGCTGCCTGCAATCATGTCCTATGTATAGCACTCGTGGAAACTCATCTGAGCCCTGATATAGAGGATACAGAAGTACACGTACCAAAATATACCATACTGCGAACAGACAGAAGGGAAATGAGCCATGGTGGAGTTGCTGTATACATTCGTGAAGACACACAGCCCAGGTCTTACTGTTATACTCAAATTCAGTATGTGACACTCTAATTGTATACATAAGACAACACAATATAGTCATATGCAATACATAACGTAATATAGATTAGCAATGAATTAAGCATCATTATATGATTATATGATTATAAGTTTAATGTATCTAAACAATAATTCGTATTTGTATAAAATAATAAGTAGTTATACAAATACATTATAAATTCGACAGAGACAATCATATATAGAGTACAGTGAATTAAAAATAAAACAGTGATTAGCTGAAAGCTTCCTTGAAATTAGAAGGTAGAAACTGCTTCTAGAGGTGTTAAATATATATGAAATATAAATAATAATAATATCAATTAATACAAGTGTTTGGAAAATAAATACAATGCAGCTAGGTGTTGGTTGTGTCTTTCAACTGATGAAAGCTATGAACTTAATTGTTCTTACTAGTTCTCGGCAGAATATTTTATATTCAGATGGCAAGAGTTAAGATGATTAGTGTATATATAGAAATATGAGAAAAGTAGTGATTCTGGTTATGAATATCAACGATAAAGGAGAAGGAAAATACTTTGGTGAAGCCTTCAGCATATGAAATATAGATATGTATAGGTTTTAACCAACGTTGTGTTTTATCAAGATTGCAAACAATTCCTCTGTACAGTATATGAGTGGATAGAAAAGAAAATGCTCATTATACAAAATGTTCTATCCATTTTATTTCAGTTTCTAATATTGCTGTGTAACACTGTTCCTGAGGAAGATTACAGTAAGAGTGGAAACACACACGCAACCGTTCCCTCATTTTCTCACCACACACATGTTGTACAGGCGAAATATTTACAACCATCATGACACAATGTTGACTAAAAGCATGTGCATATGTGTTCTATAGTACATTACAGCAACAAAACAAAACGCTGTTAGCAAACCAGTAATTTATATAAACACATGGCATAACATAACATTTGCAATAAAGTAAACTGAAAAAAAAAGCCGATTAAGTACGAGTACTTTTGCATTATTCCTTATAGCATATGCTAGGCTAAACACTTCATTAGATACCATTAAATGGTGTGACATTTACACAAAATTAAATAATAAAATGTTTCACTTGATATTTGCATCGGAAAATATGACAAATGATTGCAACCTGTGCACGTGAATAACATAGGTGCTATCATAAATCCTTTTACACAGGCATTAGATACGATTACACGTACATTGGAACTAAAGGATACACATGTGCAAATAGAAATTTAAAAAAAGCGTTTCAAAAATAGAATTTTAGGCAACAGCATTTCCTGAAAAGTTTACCTTTCTAAATGGGGATATAAGTACGAGCATAAAAGACAGATGCAAATTGCTGAAACGCTAACCGTCGATAATCATACAGAGCTACTGTTTTATTCACATAAGTAAATGCATTCAAATAGGTATAGACAACAAATGCATGTAAATGAAGAACAAAATAAGTATTAATAGAGTTGGTAGAAATGGTCCAACGTTATGGATAATTTCCAAAAGTCTTTGACCTACAGATACTTGTTGGATGTTCAAGGCAACAACTCTGGATCTCTCAGGTCTGTACACGTCACAATATTCCAGGTTACGCTTACTTATATCGCATTGTTTGCAGCATTGTACAACTCCACGGAACAACTGCTTTCCGGTTTGCATCGTAAACAACAGCAGGGAGTAATAATTGAATTACATTCCTCTAACAAAAAAAAAAAAAGACTAAGATAAGCAAAAAAAACAACAACAAAAAACAACAAAATAAACAAAAAACCCAAGAAAACTACCTTTCCTCATCCTAAACATAAATACTCTCACCTGCACTTCACCTCTACTGTCACAATATATGCACTCATACTTACTTGCACACACACATACAAACACACACACACACACACACACACACATACACACACACACACACACACAGACACACACACATATATACGCACGCGCACGTACTCACCCGTTATACACTTTTCCCACCACATACCCAGAAGTATACCACCTCCACACTTCGATTTCGCAGAACACAAACATACACACGCGCTCACATGTACTTCTATATAATACACGTGCATAACACACTCACACACAGCCTTATACCATTCAATGCTTGTATCGCTTATCTCCTCCTGCTGTCGCTCTTTTTGATGCAAAACATCATTCAACGATTCTGCTCTACCCACACCCGCTCTCCCTTTCAACAGACTAATTCACTAAAATCAACATTCGTTTTGATTTAATCTTCTTTTTCTCATTTCCACTTTCCCCTTTTTCTTTTCCCTACTTTCCTCTTATCTGTTCTCGACGAAGAAACATTGTCCAAGTGTTGAAATTTCATCTGTTCCTTCTTTACAACGTAATTTTATCCTTTGTACCCTTGTTCCGTTTCGTTATTTTTTTTTAAATTTTTTTTTTTACATATTTTGTTTGCCTTATTTCTCTCATGATTCCACTTGGATATGATATTAAATTACTACGCTGGCGCAGGGCACCAGGATTACACTCGATTTATGGAAAGCCATACTTGAATTTAGCTTTTACATCCTTCTTAATATGAAATTCGCAATAAATATCATTTCATAACTTAGAGTAGAAAATGCTTTCAAGTTTTGAAAGAAGATAGAAAACAGAATTAAAAGAAGGGGGGCGTGGAGAGTTGGAAGAGAAGAAAAGTTGCATGAGCAGTATTGTAATCATCTAGAATTCCAACAATATCAACAGCTATGGATAATTGCATATAATAATAATAATAATAATAATAATAATAATAATAATAATAATAATAATGATGATGATGATGATAATAATAATGAGAGATACTGATTTTATGAATTTCAAAATCTAAGAGAGGGAGCGAGAGAGAAAGGGAGAGAGTGAGAGAGAGAGAGAGAGAGAGAGAGAGAGAGAGAGAGAGAGAGAGAGAGAGAAAGAAAGAGAGGGAGATAGAGATAATAAAACAAAAAACAAAACAAATCAAAGCAACTACAACAAATATCAACTAATGTTTTTCGCTCTGAAGAGCTACTGGCGTCATTGGAAATCACTTGAAAATAACAAGGATCAAATATATTTTTATAACCATTTCCCGCTACTTTATCCGAAAAACAAGTTTTAATAACAGTAGAAATTTATGTGGCAGTTTCGCTTAATACTACCAGAGGCTGATTTAAAGTTTATAACGTTGACGCCGCTTTAAGAACTACATTTCCTGTCAACAGATTTATCCTAATCTTTTTATTTTTCATTACCGCATGATATCGTACAATATGTATTTCAGTTATTTCTGTCAATGGAACTATCTAGACATTGAATTTTCATGTAAGAGGACGATGAATTGGCTGAATCGCTAGAACGTTGGAAGAAATGCTTTGCAGTAGTTGTTCCGGAACATTAGACTCTGAGTTCAAATCGTACCGAGGTCAACTTTGTCTTTCATTGCTCCAGGGACTATAAAATAAAGTACGAGTCTAGTAGAGTTGTCAATCAGAAATCATTATTGTATATAAATATACATATATATATATATATATGTGTGTGTGTGTGTGTGTGCGTGTATGGTAGGTGTGTGTACATATATAATTATATATGTTTTTTGTGTCTTTGTCCGTCATCACCGCTTGATACCAGATATTGGTGTGTTTACGTCACAGTACTTGGGACGATTAGTTTGACAAAAAATTCTTTAAGGCGCAACCATGGCTGCAGTCTAATGAATGAAACAGGTAAAAGATAAAATATATATATATATATATATATACAGGGTGTTTAAAAAAATTTGATATAATTTCGCAATCTAATAACTTTGCCTGCACTTGTTCAAATGACTTCAAATTTTAACAGTATGTGTAGAAACAGGTCAAAATTTTATGTTTAATGTTTGATATATTTATCTTTTCAGGTATAGAAATGGCATTCACTGGAAGAAAAAAGGCATTTTTTGTGTTGGAGTATGCTCGAACACAGTCGAACAAGACTGTGCAGCATGCATTTGTGAGAGAGTTCTCTGAAAAGTCATCAACGGCAATGCAAATTTGGACATGGCACAAAAACTTCGAAGAGGAAGGCTGTCTGTGCAGGGCAAAAGGATCTGGACGACCACTAACTTCGGAAGAGACGGTCGAGCGGGTTCGCCAAAAACTCATGCGACGCACCAAGAAGTCCATAAGAAGAACAAGTCTGGAAACCCAGATTCCTCCAACGATAGTTTGGCGCGTCCTGAGGAAACGCTTGCTAATGAAACCCCATAAGTTGCAGCTTGTTCAGGCCATAACGGCAGATGACAAGCGAAAGCACAAACATGGGGCTATATGAAGGACCTGGTCTATGTCCCCGCCTCTTCCTGCAAAACTAGAGGGACTCGAGTAGAGAATCCCCATTGCACTGGAGACTGTTACCCAAGACATGCTGCAGCGTGTTTGGGAAGAGCTAGACTACCGACTTGACGTATGCTATGTCTCAGGCGGTGCGCATATTGAACATTGTGAAATCGTTCATGGAATCCACATACCTTTGAATTTCTCATTCAAATTTGGAGGAATAAATCTTTTAAGCTTGTTTAGTTTTATTTGCTTTGACTATGTAGTTTCTGTGATATTTTCATCTCAAATGATATCAAATTTTTTGAAACACCCTGTATATATATATATATATATATATATATATATATATATATATATATATATATATATATACACACATATCTGCTTAAGGAACATCAGATAATCATTCCTAACAAGAAACCTTGGACAGTGCAGTGAGAGTATTGTATACGGGTATCTGAAGCTAAAAATACTCAGGAATATAATACCGACAAGTTTATAACAACCCATCTTGATGGTTATCGCCGTGCAAATACACGAGAAAGAAATTACCTTCAAGTTCCGTAATTCCTATGGTATATCTGGAAAAATAAAAGCGAGCATAGCTTTCTCAAAAACTTAAATGCAAATAAGTTGGCCTAGGATAACGAAAATAAAAAGACATACCTTTTAAAACTTATCCTATACAACCTCGTCACCGAGAAGATTAACGATCAGAATAAAATCTAATATCCTAAACAGGAAGGGAAAATACGTACGCACGCCATCGCTAACTGACAAGTGAGCGTTGGGGACTTTTAAAATGTCATTTTGAACGTTTTACTCTACGACTATACTGATCTCAGCTTGTAGAAATCTGTTACTGTTTTCTATTTTTCTGTTATAAATAAGAAAAACTACTTTTACTCTCAACTTAGCAGTATTCAGACCGGGTTACGAATATACTTTAAACTACGAGGGATTTCACTTTTGCTATCCTGGATGACACTGATACCACCACCACCACCACCACCACCACCACCACCACCACCACCACCACCACAACAACAACAACACATACCAATTCTAACAGTAATATCAACACCAACATTACAACCATGTCTATGGGTTATCTAAGACGATGCAATTATTCTTCTCGTAGGATTTTTGCATTAAAATCAAGGGCTTTAAATCAAGGTTTTCTCAGGTGCTATGAAAAAAAAACACTGGAGTGAACTTTGATTTAAAATTTTCATATTGGCTATATGAAGCGATTAAAATTTACTGGGACAAACCCACCCAATCTTAAATCATTTCACGGCTAAACGGCTTTGACAACAGGTATTATTCTTTTCCCAATAAATGGTTGTCACAGACCACAATTGTTATTCTGACTCCTACCAGTCAAAATTTGACACAGAAGAAAGCGATAAAAATTCAAACAAACCACTCCCATGATTAGCGTCCCTTAACTCTCGTATAACGTCGAATGAATCTGATCTGAAAGGGACCGCTGTTGAATATATTTAGTATAAAAATAATTTAAACCACAACTGGATAATATTTTTTTCCCAATTTCTCGTGGCTATCCTGAAATAATAGTCCATGTTTTGCAATAGAAGGCAAAATCCTCAAACACTCTCATAGTAAAAGTTATTGATGATGTCATTGGAAACTATATGAAAATAATTTATAACCCTTATTAGATCGCTAATACCAGTCTGTGTACAGCCTCTGTCACTCTGAAGGAACATCTAGGAAATATTTACAGTACATACGATGAAAAAATTACTCACTGTAAGAAGCTCAGTTGGATAACAAAATTAGAAGAAAATAGCGATAACCTACACCGCAGCATCAAATATTTAGATTCCATCATAAGTTTTAAGGTGATTAATAAGTCGACAGTTTAACAACTACATCTTACGACAAAATTGACAAAAGTCTCTGAAAATTTTACATAGAAAACCCTTGACAAGAAATTAATATATATAAAACATGAACTCAAAAGTGCATCTAAGAAGCCATTCGTTATCAGAAAAATGATACACTCAAGAATGAAAATACTGATTCAGCAAAAAGACAAAAAAACTATAAGCCTAAAACTGTAGGCTTGCCTAGACTTTGTGTATAAGATTTGTGCATCTTTACAATCTGACCCAGCAAGTTCTTCCAAGACCATTGCGAGTCCAACAAAATAGCGACTAATGAGTAGGAAAGTGGAAAGACGAGAAAGTAGGGATGTGCCGAACGACCTTTGATAAATAAAGCAGCACCGTCGGAAGTAAGAAAATACCTCAGAAAACGTCTGATAGTATGATTGATACCGGAAAGGCATTCCGTTACATTTCCCGTTCACAATTGTTAAAGTCAGCGTGGTTGGCAGTTGTCCTTGCTGCTTTAGTTACCACCATTGAAAGGCTCATAAAGACTGCTCAGCAGCCTCCATACTTGTAACTAAATTGTGTCCGATGTTATAAATTTAAAAGGGAAAAATGCCTGTGCTTCTTTTTATTTTGGTACTAAATTGAATGCAATTTCTTTTGCAAAAATCTAATGGTTATGTGTCAGGGACTATAAAAAAAAGACAAATCAATGCAATTTCTTTGTGGATGATCTAATTATCTAAACTAGAAATAACTCCAACGATGAAAAACAACTACATTAACAATATTTTCAGCTGATTGGATATAATAAGAATAAATGTTAGTATTTGAAAGTTAAACGCAGTAAAACTTACCCAAATCCGATAATATTATATCGATGTTGCCCCTATCACTCTTGTTCCACACGAAACAGGAGTGATAGAGGCGATTTAAATGCATAGGCATGGTGCTATAAACATCGATATTGTACCAAACTTAAACATATATTATGGAAAATTTGTGCCACAGATACAGGAAATATTACATACAGATATTTCTATATAAATATTTGAATATTATATATATAAGCAAATCAGCCAGTATCTTAGGCACTATCTCCACGTGTTGCATGGTAACTAGGAATGTATTTAGATACAGTTGTAGACATAAGTCATTGACCTGAAGTTAAGAAAACTCAAGCTGTGAATAACTTTGAATCTAATCACGACTAGAATTTGTCGATACTTTTAAAGAATATTATCGTCTACTTAAGACTTAATATAAATTAGCAGAGCTGTATGAGGCAGAGTTCTACATGAGATTAGATGTTTTGGTTTTATCCAAAGATTGAAGCGTCTGTGGAATAATAAACACCCTGAATTAGACTGAACGACCTTAACGAACGAACATACTAAACGGAATATCAAATGGAGACAGAATTAAATAACTGAATCCTCCATATCAATACAGGTTTAGCAATCATGCTGCATTCCTCACCCACCATATATAGCAATACACGCTGCCATAACAACTTCAATGCCAACAGCGAAGTTAAGTCAAACGATAGCATCATTGAAGCAAGTGGCATCTACGAGGCTGGACTGAAAATTTCATAGGCTGACTATTCAGGAGTGACGCTAGAGCTGTGAAATCTTGCATGCATTAATTTCAACCCTTCTTATTAATAACTGCATTGTTTTTTTTTCAGCTAAACTGTTCAAAGAACATTTCAAAAGAAACTAGTACTGACTTGTCTTGAAAATGGACAGAATTTGGCACCGTGGTGTTATCGAGTACCTGCAGAAAAGGGGTTTAGTCTCCAACGACATTCATGTTGATATAGTTGCTACATTAAGGGTGACGCTCCAGCTTTACCAATAGCGTAAAAGTGTGCATCTGAATTTAGGAGGGTAACGGAGAGTCTTGAAAATAATCCAAGGTCTGAACGTCCTTCAATTGCCACCATCGAGAAAAATAATGACCGTGTTCACCTCATGTTGATGGATGACAGGTAATTAACTAAAATTAAATAACCAATACTATTAGTATATCCCGTGAGAGAGTTGAAAATACGCCGCACAATGAACTTGGTATGACGAAGGTTGCTGAGTTTTGGGTTCATCACTTTGAACCTGAGATAAAGAGACAATCCATGCAGTGGAAACACCCCTGCTCATCTGGTCCAAAGAAGGCCAGGATCGTTTTGTCTGAAGGGAAGGTAATGGCCTCAGTCTTTTGGGATGCAAAAGACGTGTTTATCGACTTAATTCAAAAGGGCCACACCTTCAATGGAGAGTACTATGTTAACTTGTCGAGGCAGTTACAAAAGGCTATCAAAACCAAACGGTCAGGAAAACTGACGAAAGATGTCTTGTTTCATGAAGACAATGCTCCAGTACACAAGTCCAAGCTTTCAATGGCTGCTGTGCGTGACTGTCGCTTTGAATTGATTGATCAGATTCTTTGTTTCCTGATTTAGCCCCATCTGACTAGTATTAGTTTCCCAACACGAAAAACACGTGGTTGGGACCAGTATCGCAGTGATGATGACTTTATATCTGCTGTTGATGATTTATTTGATTAACAGGACGAAGGCTTCTTCAATGGGTTCCAAGCGCTGCAACGCCGGAACTATGTCGAAAAATAAACTTCATTTGTCACATTCTATCAGAGTGTCTTCGTCAGCCTATGAACTTTTCTGCCGGCCCTCGTACAAAATACATGTTAACGAAAAGCGGTAATAAAGTGCTTTAAGATAGAACTAAAAATAATATAGAATACATTTCACATGAGATTAGATGCTGCTTCTAGATATTATAAAAGTATGAGCTTACATTGTAGCTCAAAGCTGTTGCATAAATAATATACAATGCTATCTTTGAGATGCACTATCCCGGGTTAAACATAAAAAATATTTATGATTTTGAGTATAATTGGCGGAATATTTTTACTAAAATTTCCTTTAAACGCAAACTTAAATTTTACATAGTCGCTTGATATACAAAACAGAAACGAGTTGGGGAGGGTGAGTTACCAAGAAAATGTGACCATTTCATTCAAAATCGGCGAGAAAGAGAACACTTACGCTCGATTGATTACAAACTCAAAATGTAGATTAGAGACTGGCGCAGTTGGTGATATTACTAAGTGATACAATAGTTTAGTTGGTGCAGGCAGATTTGTGTGGTCAAACAGTTTGCTTCTTAATCAAGCTTTTGATATCACTATGCAGCTCCCTTGAACAGGTGCTAGCTATCATAGCTCGTCACACACGCACGCACACACACACACACACACACACACACACACACACACACACACACACACACACACACACACACACACACATGACGGGCTGCGGTAGAAGACAATATGTGTGCGCGTATGCGTCTATATATGCATGAGTGTGTGAATACAGGTATCTAACCATGTATGTAAGTATGTATGTATGTATGTATGTATGAGTGGAGGTGCAATGGCCCAGTGGTTAGGGCAGCGGACTCGCGGTCAAAGGATCGCGGTTTCGATTCCCAGACTGGGCGTTATGAGTGTTTACTGAGCGAAAACACCTAAAACACCACGAGGCTCCGGCAGGGGATGGTGGCAAACCCTGCTGTACTCTTCCACCACAACTTTCTCTCACTCTTTCTTCCTATTTCTGTTGTGCCTGTAATTCAAAGGGTCAACCTTGTCACACTGTATCACGCTGAATATCGCCGAGAACTACGTTAAGGGTACACGTGTCTGTGGAGTGCTCAGCCACTTGTACGTTAATTTCACTAGCAGGCTGTTCCGTTGATCGGATCGACTGGAACCCTCGACGTCGTAAGCGACGGAGTGCCAACAATAATATGTATGTATGCCTATATCTTTCGCCGATGAGTATAAACACCGTATTAAAATCGAAAACCTGTAGCTTCACGAATAATGTCAAATGATGTCTGCTCTACATTTAGTTTCAAGGACTTCTTTGTTTGCCCCACCTCATCATTCACCATCAGAATGCAATGAACCAGTGATTGGCCAATTGGAAACCTATAATTAGCGATGTCATTAATGGCAAATAGGTAAAGTAATGCTCTCTAAAATGCGAGAGTTTCATGCCAACAAAACACTTTAACCAGAAATTGAATTTGTTAGCGGAGCAATGAATATATGCAAAACTTTTCGAAAATTCAATATGTAACACATTATAGATGTTGCTTTCTAATTTCCAACGAAGGAGCTTTGTAAGAAGATTTCAAAGAATTAATAAAGAGATACTCATATATGATTAAAAGCAAACATATTTGAATACATATACATGCATACACATAGATGTATGTTCATACATATATACACACGTAAGGATGTTTTCCTTATTGACTGTATCGAACAGCATTTATCTAAATTAAAATTTACAGGAATGCTATGCTAAGACATGTTCTCCAGCTTTGTGTAACCAATTCCTAAAAGTGAAATTCATTAGTTTTCTCTGCATTTTACTAACTTTTCCAATCTCCCTTACATAAACAGCTTGAACCAAATGTACAGAATTAATCTAGAGGGGTTGTTAGTTTATTTAGCTTTTGGATGAGACACTAGACCAACTACTACTACTACTACTACTACTACTACTACTACTACTACTACTACTACTACTACTGTTGTTATTTATAAAGAAATACACTCATACAGATCTACAAACGAAACTCACTTGCGCATCCACATACACAACAAAGAACATCATGAGAAGAAAGATAAAAACTCTTACCAATAAATCAATAACATAGAAATGTTTTCCTTTTTTTTTTTTGGCTAGGTGGATTTAAATTTGGTAGTGCCTGAATAAGTAGTTGTAAGTAACAAGTTTATTAACAACAGTATATTCTAAATATAACAGCAACTGTTGCAGTAACCAGAATTACAATACTAGCATCAATGCCTGATTGTTCAGTTCCGCATCCTCGAAGGTGATCGCTTTTAGTAACGAAACTAACCAAATTATCTGCAATACCAATTACTTGATCTTTTTTTTTGCCTCAGTTAAAAATTGATACCATAATGAGGTGCAGTGGATAGTATATTTGTCAGTAGTACGAGGCTCAGGTAATATCATTTGTAAAAACGAAGAGAATTTACATCAACAAAAATAACATCAACTATATTAACTGGTGGCAGTAGTTAGATTTGCAGGTTTAGGTAAATGGGTTGCCATCGATTTTTACGACGAGTATTCAAATATTTGATTAAGTGAACTCACCGAGTAAGCGGTTGAAACATTTCCCGAGTAAGCGGTTGAAACATTCCCTAGTCACTTAGTCACGCGTAACCTTAACATAATTCTCAGCCGGAATCGGCTTCACAGTGTGTGACAAGGGTGGAGTTTTGAATTTCAGGCACTGCAATCCAACTGGCTTCTACACATTTCCGTCGGCCCAGTTTCACTTACAAAACAAAAACCAACTTGAGGACATGGTAAAAGACTAATTCCCGAGATGCCACACAATGGGATCGTACCGGGGAGCTTCATGATTGTTATGCAAACTTCGGGTATGCTGTGTCTACAGTCAGACTAGTTATGATAAGCAAGAATACATCAAATTTCTCGAAATTTTCAAACATAGGGTAATCCCCGAAACGTCAGGTTCCTTTTCTGCAGCATGTGTTGTCTGAGTCAATGATCACTTCAAGTGTCCATTGTAGCATTACACTGTTACTGTTAATATTGGCACTGTAAAAAAACATTATGGGATGTGATCTAAATGGCTGCGAAATTTGTTGAAGTATTCTTTGTCGTAGTTTATTCATACACTGTAGTTTTACACATTCACTGAAGCTTTACTAACAGACAATATTTCAATCAATTCTTTGATACAAGTGGCATTCATTATTAGAGAGGGTTAAAATAAACAGGTCATTGATATAAAATTCATATTCTTCCTCTGGTCAACAATGATTCCTCGAGTGACTATAAAATATGAGAATATCACTATAAAAACACGAAGATATGACTAAAATATAAAATTCTGTTATTTTACTGCGTGGGAATGCTGTGACAAGATCTGTTGGCGTTTTAGGTCATCGACGTTAAAGATATGAATGATATCCATTATTAACAGTCATCCTTAAATATTCATGTCAATAACCGAATTCTCTGTGCTTACGACAATTTCAGTTCTTATCAATACCTGTGTAGACCGTATTGTTACCAGTCTTTTAATTGCATCCACTATAGAAGATGGCACCTTGGCAAGGCATAGTGACTTTGGTATCCGTGAGTGAGGAGAAAGAATCAAACAGAATGAAATATCTTCTTATAGTCTAACCATACACTCAGTAGACTTCAGTGATGCTGCTTCTCCTCCTTAAGGACGATAAGAAACTATTACTGCACGCTGCTCAACACTTTTTTCACATCCTACTTGCTCATCACTCACCATGAAGTTTGTTTCGTCGTGATCTCTAACTCATCTGCGTACATTTTATACATAACATCTAAAAATGCTATGGGCCTGTAGCCGTTGGTCACCAGTGTTTTAGTTACTATGTATGAGGAGTATCCGTGTAAATGTTAACCAGACTGTAAAATTGAACTCTTCGTTTATTATTCTTCAGACTAGGTCGACGTAAGCTTCCCTAATATAACTAACCTACTGTTAGGTCTATGTAATGCAATTTTCTATTTGATTGTCTCACAAGTGCCATTACAGTCTTAGCGGTGAAGTAATATATTTTAGGAGAGTCACTTGCGTACTACGTGTATATTGCAGAATGAGTGTGCTGTTTATCTATCAGGTCAACCCATAAGTTCTGTCCGATTTTACTTTTTTAAAAATTGAATGATATTTAATAGTATTTTAGAATGTCTAATGGAATTAAAAATTATTTTTATGCATTTGTGTACATTTAAACTAATTAAATATTATTTTACAGAATAATAGAATTAAAACTTCTTCGATTAAAACTCTTTCTAACATGGAAGTATCCAAAGAGCATTTGAGGCACATAATGCTTTATGAGTACAAAAAAGGAAACTCTGCAACCGAAGTAACTCGAAACATACACTCAGTTTACGGGAAAGAATGCTTGAATGAAAGAACTTGCAGAAGATGGTTTGCAAAATTGAGAAGTGGAGATTTCAGCCTTGAAGATGAAGATCGAACAGGACGTCCAATTGAGTTTGATGATAAGCTCCTTGAGGCATTACTTGAAGAAAATCCTGCATTATCA